>NC_012876.2:15711526-16011526 GCF_000003195.3 Sorghum bicolor | reverse complement strand
TGCAGGAAATGAAAAAACAAGGCAACCTGCATCCGGAGAAGACAGATGACAGGTACCAGTATTTAAGCCTGCTAGCTATACTCTGAGCAAAGAAGAGAAGGAAAGCATGTTTGAATGCCTGAATAGCACCAAGATCCCATCTGGATTCTCCTCCAATATAAAGAGAATAATTAATGTGCAAGAGAAGAAGTTCCTAAAGTTGAAGTCCCATGACTGCCATGTGCTTATGACGTAACTGCTTCCTGTTGTTCTAAGAGGAATTCCACCTCCGCATGTACGTCTAACCACCGTGAAGATATATGCATTCCTCAATGCAATTTCTCATAAGGCAATCAATCTAAATGAACTTGCTACTCTGTACAATGATGTCGTTCAATGTATCGTCAGCTTTGAGTTGGTGTTCCCTTCATCCTTAGTTGATATCATGACACACTTCCTAGTTCACCTGGTCAAGGAGATTATAATTCTTGGTCTTGTGTTCCTACACACCATGTTCCCCTTTGAGAGGTTTATGGGTGTTTTGAAGAAATATGTTCATAGCCACTCTCGGCCAGAAGGAAGCATCGCACAGGGCTATGGCACGGAGAAGGTCATAGTGTTCTGTGTTGACTTTATTATAGACCTTGACCCGATTGGCATTCCTGAATTACGACATGAGGGAAGACTCAGTGGCAAGGGGACACTAGGGAAGAAAACATATAACAGTATGGAGAGCGGATTTACTTCACTAAAGCACACTGCATAGTTCTACAGAACTCCTCGCTGGTGGATCAGTATAGTGTGGTACATAAGGATTGCATTCGATCCGAGTGGCCTGGGAAGAATGAAGCTTAGATTAGGTATCATCACATGGAAACCTTTCGCGATTGGTTGCAAAAAGAATGTCAAGGTGATGAAAACATAGATGAGCAACTTTATTTGTTGGCTAGGCAGCCATCATGGCATATCAACACGTACAAAGGGTACGAGATCAATGGGAATACATTTTACACATTAGCCCAAGATAAAAGGAGCACCAACCAAAATAGTGGTGTACGAGTAGATGCCACAAATCCAAATGGGAACAAACAAACAAACATATTATGGCCAAATACATGACATATGGGAACTAGACTATGTAGCAAATTTTAAAGTTCCTTTGTTCTGGTGTAAATGGGTGAAGATGACCGGAGGTGGGGTAACAGTAGACAAGGTGTATGGAATGACAACCATGGACCTTAACAATGTTGGTTACAAAGATGAACCATCCGTCCTTGCTGCGGATATGAGTCAGGTGTTCTATGTGAAAGATATGTCTACAAAACCAAAGAGAGGGAAAAATGATGACAACTCAAAAGTTAATCATGAGCCAAAGCGCCACATAGTTCTTTTTAGGAAATAAACATTGTCGGAATTGAGGACAAGTCACATATGTCAGGTGTTTATGAAAGGGATGACTGAATTCTGCCATTCAAAGTGAACAAAGACCCAAGTATTTTGATAAACAATGAGAATACTCCATGGTTAAGGGATGGTCATAACCAAGGGTCTGTCAAGAAGATGTTCACTATTGTGCCCGCATGATAGTGGGTTGTAAAGATATTATGTAATAATTAATTAATTGAGACTTTGTTTGATGATGGATTTTAATTAATATGTTCAATAGTGATCACAACTACACGCACGTTTTTTAAACCCTAGATGGCTCCAACTCGAAATGTCATGAATAGAAAGATTATTACACTCATCAAGATCTACATTTGATACATAGGACATTTTTGCATTTGACAAAGCGTTACAAAAGCGTAGTTCTAAATCCACAGGTCTCACATATAGTTTCATAAAGTTTGTGTGAGATTCAAGAATTTGTGACTAGAGTTTACCAACACTTTCTCAAATGCAAAAATATCCTATGTACGGAATGTGTATCTTGATGAGCTCTAACACCCTTGTATTCAAAAGTATTTCATTTGGGATCATTTAGTGCATCATTTGACCAAGTTTGACCAAGTCACGCCTTAGATTTTAAAAACATGTGACTAGAGTTTACTGGAACTTTTCTAAATGCAAAAATGTACTATGTATCATAGGTAGACCTTGGTGAGGTCTAACTCTTTTGTATTCATAATTTTTTCATTTAAGGTCTTTTATTGCCTGGTTTGACCAAGTGAAACATTGGATTTTTCAAAAAAAACACTTTGAACGGACCCTAGATGGTCTCAGCTACAAAAGTCATGAATACAAAGTTTGTCTAGATCATCAAGACACACATTTGGTGTAATGGTCAACTTTTCATCTAAGAGAGTTTGGACCACTCAAATTTTGAAATTTCAAAATTTTAATGTTTGATGGTGGCATTATGCCTTGTATTTCAACAATGAGAGATCAAAAATCAAAACATTAACGTTGAAATAATGTGAAAATAATTTTTCAGTAGACATATAGGATTTTTTCATTTTAATAAAACACTACATTTTTGCATTATAGAAATAGTAATTAAAACACTACTTATTTTTAAAAACTTATAAAGCAAACTAAAAAAAATTAGGTCACATAAATTTCCTTTGTGCAATAAAGCAAAATCAAATCCATAGTTGTGTTTTAAATATTTCTATGCCTTGTATATAATTTTCTGAGCAATTAACAAGAATATATGAATTTTATAAAATGGAATATAAAAAAAATAAAGGCATCCAAAACATTGGCGAGAAGTGAAACCGTAGCAGACCTTTAGACCCGCGTTCTAACCACAACCAGGACTAAAGCCCTTTAGTCCTGGCCTTGAATGCAAACCGGGACTAAAGCCCTTTAGTCCTGGCCTTGAATCCCGCCAAAAAGGACCTTTAGTCCCAGCTCTTGTTTCAAGCCACGACTAAAGGTCATACCTTTAGTCCCGGCTGATGGCTGCGACCGAGACTAAAAGTAGTCCTAGCTCGTGGCTGAGACCAGGACTAAAGGTCCACCCCCTATATATACTACAGGGTGACCTCTCTTCTTCCACCTCCAACCGGAACACAGAAACTGCTGCCGCTCTCGATCCCATCGCTGTCGCCGCCGTGCAGGAGCTCTTCGTTGCGGCCGTCCGTCGTCCTCCTCAACCCGCGCGCTCGTCCTCCTCCGCCATGGCCGAGGCTCATCCTCGTCGTCCCTCATCGTCGTTGCCCCAGAACGCACGCTCGTCCTCGTCGTCCCTCTCGTCTCCGGCCTCGGTGAAGGGTCGAGATGGCCGACTAGAGGGGGGTGAACAGTCCTTTCTAAAATTTATTAAGCCGGATAACTGAAACAAATGCGAAATTAAAACTATCGGTCTAGCCAAGACTACACCCCTCTATCTAAGTTCTCTAGCACCTTGAAAAGATCCTAAACAAGCAAGCAAGGTGCTACCTTAGTAAGAGGTCACCTAACCAATTATAGGAGCAAGGCCATACAAACCTATGCCACTAGTACTTTGCAAGACCGGGGAGCTCCTATACAACTAGTAAGCAAAAGCACAAAGATTCTAAGCTCACTAGCAATGCTCAATAACAAGGCAACCAACGTCAACTTAGAGAGTGCAAATTACTTTGTTACACAAACTAAGCAATGTGACTAACAAGGTTACACAAACCAAATTAGTCATGCAAGGGAACTACTTCTAGCTACACAAGCAAGAAGGTAACTAGCAAGCTACACAAACTAACTAATTACAAGAGCAACTACACAAATATAAGTATATGAATGTAAGAACAAGATTGTGTTAGGGACTTGCAAACCAATGGGAAGAACAATGTTGACACAATGATTTTCTCCCGAGGTTCACTTGGTTGCCACCAAGCTACGTCCCCGTTGAGACAAGCTCCAAGGTTGCCACCGGTCCTCTTGCTAGTGGTGACCCGCAAGTCACACTCTCCCACGTGGAGTGCTAACCATAAGCTCTAGCACTTGACCCGACTGGACCTCTTGTCGCTTTCACGTCTCGCTCAACTAGAGTTGCTCTTCGTGATCCCCGCGGGGTGAGCACCGTACCTCTCACAATTCTCTTCTCCGGAGCACCGCACAATATCATTGCATGCTTTGACAGGGTCACAAGCCACCAAGCCGTATAGGAGGTGGCAACCTCTAAGAGTAACAAGCACCACCGGCTTGCAACACGAACACCTAGTGCCACTCGATGCAATCTCTCAATGCAACGTACTAGAATCACTCACTCACACAATCGGATGATCACTATCAAGCATATGTGAGTTAGAGGCTTCACTAGCACTCCCCAAGCATGAACACTAAGTCCCAAGGGTGCTCATCTTCAGCCAACGCCGGCCACCACTTCTATTTATAGCCCCAAGGGCTGAAACAGCCGTTGCCCCTTCACCGAACCCACTGTAGTGGGCCACTGGACGCTCAACCTCCAGCGTCTGGTGCTCAGGCGTTAGCCACGTGTCACTAGCTATTTGAACTTGACCATTGCCGCCAACGGCTACCACGCGTGCGCGCCAACACCAGCCACACTGTATGCTCTACTGCTTCACACCAGACGTGTTCAGTGCACACCGGACCCATGCATAGAGAGCACAGGAAACTCGCAGGGTCACCGAACACGAGCCACCGAACGCATCCTGAGCGTCTGGTGCTCTTCAGTCAAAAACACTCACTGACGTCACGCACCACCGGACATGTGAATAGTGTCCTGTCCGTGTCCAGTGCCAGCGTCCGGTGCGCACTCTACGCTTGTGCCAGCACCTGACAGTGCACCGGACGCTTTGGTCCAGTGTCCGGTGCTGCCAACACCAGCGTCGGGTGAGTCCTCCCATGACTTCTCTAAACTTCCCACCGGCGTAATAGAAAATATGCACTTAATTTTCTCAAAAGGAACTCCACCTCCTTTGCAAATGTGCCAACACCACCATGTGCATGTGTGTTAGCATTTTCACAAATGTTTTACCAAAGGAGTTAGCCTCACAAACTTGCCGCGCCACTCGATCCTAACACGTATACAAAGTTAGATCGCTCAAGTGGCACTAGATGACCGATATGCAAACAAGTTTGCCCCTCTTGATAGTACGGCCATCTATCCTAAATCTGGTCATAATCTTCTCTACACACCTATGACCGATGAAATGGAAATGCCCTAGGTTATACCTTTGCCTTGCGCTTTCCATTCCATCTCCTCCAATGTTGATGCAACACATGCACCAACTAATCACCAAATGATATGATCCATTTCATATCATCACGTTACCGTATTGGTTCATCGATCTTGACCTCACTTGCTCTTCACCATTGCCTTGATCCATCAGCGCCAAGTCTTGCTCAAGCTTCACCGTCAGACGCGGTCCCTCGCTTCAAAGCCTCTGACTTGCCCTTCACTCTTGCAACCGGTCCATCAAGCCAAGCCTCATCTTGATCTTTTCCACCTTGGTCACATGACTCCATGTAATGTCTCATATGCAATGAGCTCCTTCGTCATCACATAATCACCTGTGGACTAATCTCCTGTGTATCTCACATAAACACTTTTAGTCCACCTAAGTTGTCACTCAATTACCAAAACCAAACAAGGACCTTTCAATCTCCCCCTTTTTGGTAATTGATGACAACTTTACAAAGATATGGAATTTAAGCTTTTTGAAGCCAGGACTTCACACAAGTGTAAATTGCTAACTTGGTTTGGATTTTATGCTACTTATCCAACATTTAAGCTCTATGTCAAAATTTGGATAAGCACCATAAAACCCTACTAAGTGCTAAGGTGTATAGAATAAGCCTTTGTAGCTCGATACCAAATTCGATATCATTTGAAGCATTCAATGTACACCATCCTTAGCACCATGAGCAGCTAGACAACAAAAATACTAGAAACCCTATGAGACCAACATTATAAGCAAGGGTCTAGTTTTTACTTGAAAAGCATAAGTCTAGCTATGAACCTATGCATGCTAGTTATCATATCATCAATCAAGTTGTATAACTAGCGTACACCACACAAGCATTCATATTGAATTTAAAACTTATGCAATGCAAGCAAGCACATGAATATGCACAAATCAAATGGAAACAAACAAGGTTCATGAGCTTGCTCCCCCTACATGTGTGCTTTTTTTTTGTCCAAGAATTTTGATCCATCATCTTTTCTTTTAATGTTGCTCCCTTGTCCATGTCCATCTTTGATCTCTCCCACTTGAAACATATCTTTTGTCGTCCAACTTATCCTATGATCATATCTTTGTTCCAACTTCTCCCCCTTTGTCATCAATTTCCATAAAGGGTGTGATACCAATTAAATCAATTGATACTAATTGAAAAAGTGTGAATCTCATTGTGACAAAGGATTGCATTGGGATAGATGGTTGAGGCTTGAATCTTGCATTTTTTATGGACATCTCCATAAGTGTTGGAATGACATTACTTGAATTGCTCTTGAGATACCACATAGGATCTTTGACTTTGATACCATTTGGTGGGGCACTCCCCCTATGTCATAGCATGGGTCATTTACTTGTCAATCTTGTTGGTGAGGGAACTTTCTTTGCTTGATGATCACTTAAAGTTGAGGATCACTTGTGGAACCACCTTCTTGTATGATAGATACCATATGTATAAATGTGATATCATTTGAAAGATCTTGTCTGATACCAAATCGAATTCTTCTACCAATTAAGGTCTTCTAGTATGGAACCACTTGTTTGCAATCTTGAACATTTGCTATCATCATCATGAGTACCATTTGTAGGATACCAATTGAAGAAACATTTAAATCTAGATACCCATTTGCATTGGTGTCTTGTTCTTGTACTCTATCACTATGAGCTTCTAATTGTTGTCTTGAACTAAGTTGATTTGCTAAAACTTCCAAGTCCGGTTTGAACCAATGACAAGCTTTTTCACACCTCACATTAAGGGTTATCTTGTGTCACACCCATATTTTAAGAACAAAATAGGATGCATAAAAGACTCATATGTGCCCCAGGAATAGTCGCACACATAAGTAGATAAATCTCAAATGTACCATTGCAGTGTTTATTACATAGCGGAACATAATAAATCACATAGTCTTACACAAAAATGATAATAATATTAAACAACGCTCTCAACGGAAGCTCCACACAGGGACACTGTTGACTAGTTGACTCCAAGCCTAATACTCATAACGATAGTCCTCATTCCAATCATCATCATTTGCATAACCTGAGGTGTTGGGAAATTGCAAGGGTGAGCACATATCGTACTCAACAAGTATAACCAGGGGTTCATGAGGCTCAAATAGCTGACACTGGTTTAACTGCATTTAGCTTTTAATAGTGGATAGCATGTTTAATCATTGGATAGCAAATATCAAGGTTGCATAAATAATCCCATAACCACATGATCAATGTATAAAAGAATTAAGAATAACACATATAAACAACATAATAAACCATCATTTATCATCATTTATCATCATTAATCACATTCACTCTGCAGAGGTTGTACATCTTTACCCATGAGTCATGATTTACGCTTTTGCCCAATGTAGCTAGTCTCTTAACCCCCTTCCTAGGGAGGTTGGCAGGGATCACTATGAAGCCTTTCAAAAGTTCGTCTGACATGTTAGGGCCGCAGGGTTTCCTTTGCGTGCAGATATAGATACCCCCCTTCCAAATGGCACAATGACGCGCAGCCTATACACATAAGGACAGGGGCTTGCACTATACCCAAAACGGTTCAGCCCCTCCGCCCTTTCAGGTAACCTCTAACAAGCTAGAAAAGGATCTTCATACTGAGCTAAAGCCAGATCCATATAGCCCTCATGGTTGTATGAGTTGTCCTAGCTTTTTCCAAGGGATAAGTCCTTATGGAGGGTCAAGATCAATCTAGCAAAAGCTAGAGTTCTTTCCACCCTTTATGTTCAAGTTGCTAGAAAGCTTATTTTATTGTTTATTGTATATCTAAATATTCATGTTACAAGATCATGGATTAATATTCAAGCACTAGCAAGAACTACCCAAATGCATATCCCAATAGCTAACAAGGAATTCAGGATAACAATCATCAATGATTTTGCTAAGGTCATCAAGGTGGACACATGTAGATGATAAAAATTATATTAATTGTGTATAGGTAACAAGGATGGTCCCAAGTTATACTTGCCTTGATCAAAGCTCTCCTGAGCCTACTGCTGGTCATCAAAAGATTGACCTTGATCACCAACATATTGCTCACCGTCTAATTCGAATCATCAATCAACAACACACAGTCCAATGTAGACAATCATACACAAAATAAACAAGCGATAATTAGAACAATACACCAAACAGTGGTGAAACAAATATAAAAGTTTATCAAAATGTTCTACGCAGCGCAACGATCACATAAACGTAAAGTTCACGAAAATCGGCATTAAAACGGAGATGTTATGAATTTTCCAAGATTTCCTATAGATAAATAATTAATTAAATGTTACTGCAAAAATAAAAAGTTTCAAAACAGTGAATAAATACTTCTAACACGTAGAGATCATAAATACGAATCTAACAAAATTTGAATGGACAAAAACAGAGTTAAAATGAATATTTTATCAGCGAAATACTGTGAATGGCAAATCTGTGAATAACTGAAAACGTATTGTGAGCCCAGCTGAGTTGTTTAGGCTTTCAACGGTGGAAAACGTATTCTGCCAGGACGCTTTAGGACCGCGGGTTGAAACTCAAGAATCCCAGGGACTCGTTAGAAAAAGACGCAGTGTAGGGCTTTTTGGCGCGTTGATCTTCGATCCAACGGTCGCGATCTATCCAGGGAGACCCTGGCGGCGGCCAGCCGGCCGGAGGTGGCTCCCGACACGGCGGCGCCATGGCCGGAGATGGCGAGCTCGCCGGCGTCGTCCGATCTCGCGTTTCTGAGCGTCTAAAAACAAAAGGAAATTACCAGGAGGTAGAGAAGGGTGTCGCGAGACTGCCCAGGGTGTTCTTTGGGCCGGAGGAAGTCCTGGAAGGCACGGCAATGCGCGGCGGCGGAGAAAATCTTCGGCGTGACTCGAAACTCGCGGCGGTTGCGGCTAGACATAGCAAAAATGTTCGGTTGCGGAAAACGTGACCGCGGGGCGAGATTGGTGGCCTTTATAGGGATCATGAAGATCAAATCCCGTCAAAAACGGGATTTGCCGTGACCGGAGTCGAGTCCGGCTCGGCTGCATGCGCTGAGGAAGAAGGAAAGGTGGGAGAGAGGAGACTGACTCGCAGGCCCAGGGTGTTAGCGAGCCGAGGAGAAAGGGAGGGAAGAGGAGAGCGCGCGCGGGCCTTCTGTTGGGCTGAGCCGCTCGCTGGGCCGAGTGAAGGGGGAGAGGCAAGCAGGCCTGGGAGGGGGAATGGGGCCAGGGAGGGGGAATGGGCCTCGGCCAGACCGAGGGGTTGTTTCCCCCTTTTTTTTCTTTTCTTTTCTTTTTTGTTTTCTTTTTCCAAAACATTTTCCTAATAGAACTTTTGAAAGCAATTAAATTCTAATCAAAAGTCTCACAGCACAAAATAAAATATGCTTCAACATGAAATGCAAAATCACGTTTCTAAACTTATGATGAATTTTAATTTTCACCAAATTATTTATTTGCTAGATTCAAATGCTCACAAAAATACTTAAATAAAGCCAATTAAATCCTATTAATTCAAAAGCAAAATTTGGGTGTTACAAATTCTACCACCCTTAAAAGAATCTCGTCCTCGAGATTGAGCAGAACTTACTCAAACAAATATGAATATGATTTTCTTAGATTATCCTCTCTTTCCCAAGTTGCTTCCGCTTCTAAATATCGATTCCATTGTACTTTGCACATTCTAATAACCCGAATTCTGGTGACTCTCTCAGCTGTCTCCAATATTCTGACCGGATACTCTTCATAAGTGAGATCACCTTTAACAGAAAGCTCTTCCAATGGCATTTGCTCCTCAGGTACACGCAAACACTTCTTAAGTTGCGACACATGGAACACATCATGCACACCAGATAAACTTTTAGGCAACTCTAACTGATACGCTACTTCTCCACATCTTTGCAAGACTTTAAACGGACCAACATACCTTGGAGCTAGCTTTCCTTTCATATTAAACCTCTTCACACTCCGCATAGGTGACACTTTCAGATAAACATAATCACCTTCCTCGAAAGCCAGTTCTCTCCTACGTGTATCTGCATAACTTTTCTAACGAGACTGAGCAACTCTCAGGTTATCCCGGATAGTCCGCACTTGTTGCTTTGCATGTCTAAGCACATCCGTACCAAACACCTGAGTCTCCCCAGTTTGATTCCAAAACAAAGGTGTTCTACACTTACGGCCATATAATGCTTCAAACGGTGCCATTTTAAGACTTTGCTGATAACTGTAGTTGTAGGAAAACTCTGCATATGGCAAACTCTTATCCCAACTGGTTCCATACTGCAAAGCACAAGCTCTTAACATATCCTCCAGTATCTGATTGATCCTCTCAGTCTGTCCATCCGTCTGTGGGTGATATGCTGTACTAAAATTCAACTTCATCCCTAAGGAATCATGCACTGCTTTCCAAAAGGTAGAGGTAAACTGAGTGCCTCTATCAGATACAATCTTCTTAGGCACTCCATGCAAACAAACTATCCGCTCCATATATAACTCTACTAGTCGAGCTCATGAATCAGTGGTTTTGACTGGCAAGAAGTGAGCAACTTTAGTCAATCGATCCACTATTACCCATATTGAATCATATCCTCTCTGTGTACGAGGTAAACCCACTATGAAATCCATGCCTACTTCTTCCCACTTCCATTCAGGAATCTTCATTGGTTGCAACAGTCCAGCTGGCCTCTGATGTTCAGCTTTCACTCGCTGACAAGTATCACACAAAGCAACATACTCAGCTACATCTCTCTTTAACCCATACCACCAATACTTCTGTTTCAGATCTAGATACATCTTAGTGCTACCAGGATGAATGGAATATGCTGACTCATGAGCCTCTCTCAGAATCATATCACGAATAGCCTTCACTTCAGGAACACATATCCATTTCCCAAACCACAGTACTCCATTGTCATCTATTCTGAATCCTGGTGCTTTGCCTAGTACCACATTCTCTGCTATCTCCTTTAGTTTCTCATCTTCCAACTGTCCTTTCAATATCTCTTCCTCTAGAGTAGGAGTGACCTCAATTTCCATCGCATTTACTACAATTCCCAAGTTCAAATATGCAAATTCAGCACACAACTCCTCAGATTCAGGTGTCGCCCGAAGCTCATTAGCATATTTCTTTCTGCTAAGTGCATCAACTACGACGTTCGCCTTTCTAGGATGATAATGCACTTCCAAATTATAATCCTTTATCAGTTCCAACCATCTTCGTTGCCTCAAGTTCAGATCTGTCTAGGTGAAAATATATTTTAGACTCTTATGATCAGTATATATGTCACTCTTATGCCCAATCAAATAGTGTCTCCAAATCTTCAATGCATGAACCACAGCTGCTAACTCTAGATCATGAGTAGGATAATCCAGTTCATGTTTCCTCAACTGTCTAGATGCATAAGCAACAACTATACCTTCTTGCATAAGAACACGACCCAAACCTAGACGAGAAGCATCACAATAGATAGAGAAACTCTTACTCAGATCTGGCAGTACCAACACAGGTGCAGTAGTCAATCTCTTCTTAAACTCCTCAAAACTAGCTTGACACTTATCAGACCATACAAACTTAGCATTCTTCTCCAACAGAGCAGTCATAGGCTTTGCAAGTTTTGAGAACCCTTCAATGAATCTACGATAGTAACCAGCTAAACCAAGAAAACTGCGAATTTCACTTACATCTGTAGGTGGTTTCCAATTTAGCACATCTTTCACCTTACTAGGATCCACTGCAATACCACCATTTGAAACAACATGACCAAGAAAAGAAACTTCTTCCAACCAAAACTCACATTTGCTACGCTTGGCATACAGCTTATGTTCTCTAAGTTTCTGTAAGACCAATCTCAGATGTTCAGCATGTTCTTCCTTAGTTTTAGAGAATACCAGAACATCATCAACAAATACCACCACAAACTTATCAAGATACTCCATAAATACTTTATTCATCATGTACATAAAGTAAGCTAGTGCATTGGTCAAACCAAAAGACATAACTGTATACTCATACAACCCATACCTCGTTGTGAAAGCTGTCTTTGGTATATCTAGATTCCGAATCTTCAATTGATGATAACCAGAACGCAAATCAATCTTAGAGAACACACAAGCACCTGTTAGCTGATCAAACAAGTCATCAATCCTAGGAAAGGGATATTTATTCTTGATAGTGACCCCATTAAGTGATCGATAATCAACACACATCCTCTGACTACCATCCATCTTATCAACAAAGATAACTGGTGCACCCCATGGTGATGAACTAGGACGAATGAACCCTTTATCTTGCAATTCCTTAATTTGTTTCTTAAGTTCTTCTAGTTCATTAACCCCCATTCTATATGGTCTTTTAGCTATGGGTCAAGTACCATGTAGTAATTCGATAATAAATTCAATGTCTCGGTCAGGTGGCATACCTGGCAATTCATCTGGAAAGACATCCGGAAAATCATCCACTACCAGATTCTGAGGGTCGACATCATCATTCAGTTGGTTCACTTTAGCTGTGAGTGGTGCTTGCACTGTTACATCAACTCTGATTCGTTCCCCCTTTGGTGTTGTCAGAGCCACTACTCTCTCTTTGCAATTAATATTTGTCTCATGTAGCTTCATCCAATCCAAACCCAAGATCACATCTATGCCTGAAGTTCTCATAACCATGGGACTGATAGGAAAATCTACCCCCTTTAAAGAAAGACTTGCTGAGGGGCAACAATAAGAAACTGGTATAGTCCCACCCGGTGAGTTTACTAGCATAGGAGTTTTCATTGCAACTAGTGGAATGCTATGAACTCTAACAAATGCTTGTGAAATGAATGTATGCGAAGCTCCAGAATCAAATAAAACTGTAGCAGGGATAGAGTTGATGCTGAACGTGCCCATCATAATCTCTAGTCCCTCCTGAACTGTCTCTGTAGCCACATTATTCATTGTTGCCGCATAAGCAGTAGACTTCTGGTTGCTGTTCGGCTTGTTGAGCTTCTCCGGGCAATCATATGACATATGTCCCTCTTTCCCACAATGGAAACACCTTGTAGGAGTGTTAGAAACACTTCTTTTCATGGAGGTAGCATTTGATTTCCCTGAGCGGGGTGTCTGCTGACCATGCTGCTGTTGATTATGGTTACGTTGTTGGATTGGAGGACGTTGGTTCCCACTCTATGATTGATTCTGGAAACGCTGAGGGTGCTGGTTGCGGTTCCACTGACTAACTGGTCCTTGGAACCTCTGCTGATAGCCTTGCTGAGAACTGAAACGCTGACGGTTGTTGCTCCCAGAACCTTGTGCATGCATCCTTCTCTTCTTATCCTGACCCTTACGCATATTATCAAGCACAATAGCATGATTCACAAGAGCCTGGAAGGTAGGATAGGTGTTTCCAGCCAACTGCAACCTAAGCTCGTAGTAAAGACCTTTCATGAATAGACGCTGCTTATTAGCATCTTCCCTGACCTCATTCGGGGCATAGCGAGCCAACTGTTCAAATGTGTCATGATATTCTGCCACAGTCATAGAGCCCATCCTGAGAGATCTGAATTCTTCTTGCTTGAGCTCCATCATTCCTTCATTTATATGTCGAGCTCTGAAGTCTCTATAGAATTCCAGCCATGTGACAGGAGGAGCATTGTTGGGACGAGCAGCTTGATATGACTCCCACCATGTTTGAGCTGCCCACTGAAGCTGTCCAGAAGCATACAACACCTTCTCCAAGTCATTGCACTGTGCTATGTTCATTTGCCTCTCCACAACACGTAACCAATCATCTGCCTCCATGGGATCAGCTGAGTGTGTAAATACTGGAGGTCTTCCCTTCATAAACTCGCCACGCTTATCTCTCACATGAACAGGTGGTGGTGGTGGAGGATGTTGCTGCTGTAAGTGCTGTATGAAAACGTGCATCATCTCATTTTGGGTTTGCATGAGTTCCTCCACAGTAATTGGGGCATTGCCACCATTGTCACGGCCTCTGCCTCTGCCTCTTCCCCTTGCTGCCATCTGCATTCCAAGGTATAGAAACATGTCTTAGTAATGTCCAACATGACAATTACAAGAGGTAACAGAATCTGAAATTTTCTGGGTAACATCCAACATCAGCAGATCAGAAAATCATTCCTATCTTGAGTTCCAGAATTCAAAAGGATACATGCTATAAACCGTTGGAAATATAAAGAAATTATCTACAACTTTCGTTCAGGTCATATTAACAGATTCCAAAGTTAGGTTAATCAAAAACTGGGTACAACCGAAACTGTTCCAGAATTCCAGACTGCGCAGAAACTTCAACTTTAAACAGCTATAACTCACAGTTCATAGTAGATAATAATGTCATTCTTGCGGCATTGGAAAGATATAGTAGTCTACTTGTTCCCATAAAAATTTGACAAACATTGGACGAACAGAGTTTGATTTATACCAGAATCATTGCAGACTACTCCAGCAAACAGCAAAGGACAGAAACAGGATATGACCCCAAACCACTATTTATTCATGTTCTTACTTAAGGTTCTTAACTAGGGAACTTGTGGATATGCCAACAAGGTTCCAGCACTCATTACAAAAATCCAAATCAAGCCTCAAAAGTTCACACTTCAAGCATTGACTCAACTTGCGGTACTAACGTTCTCTTCCTATTAAGGGCAAAGATCCTAAAACTCCTATTTCAATGACGCCAGAAAGTGGTAAGACAAGGTTCTAAAAGTATATCAAGCAAGGAGTGGGGATGAGAACAAGTCTTTAAAATAAGCATCAAGGTGAAGATGAATAGCAATGAAAAGGATATAGTATAGGAGAAAATATCAAGGTTTACAGAGCAAGGATTTTATAGCAATTTCAAAACCTTAAGACGGCCAATTTCTAACTAAGCTTGCGTCCGACAGTCAACAAAGCTTTGATACCAATTTGTCACACCCATATTTTAAGAACAAAATAGGATGCATAAAAGACTCATATGTGCCCCAGGAATAGTCGCACACATAAGTAGACAAATCTCAAATGTACCATTGCAGTGTTTATTACATAGCGGAACATAATAAATCACATAGTCTTACACAAAAATGATAATAATATTAAACAACGCTCTCAACGGAAGCTCCACATAGGAACACTGTTGACTGGTTAACTCCAAGCATAATACTCATAACGATAGTCCTCATTCCAATCATCATCATTTGCATAACCTGAGGTGTTGGGAAATTGCAAGGGTGAGTACATATCGTACTCAACAAGTATAACCAGGGGTTCATGAGGCTCAAATAGCTGACACTGGTTTAACAGCATTTAGCTTTTAATAGTGGATAGCATGTTTAATCATTGGATAGCAAATATCAAGGTTGCATAAATAATCCCATAACCGCATGATCAATGTATACAAGAATTAAGAACAACACATATAAATAACATAATAAACCATCATTTATCATCATTAATCACGTTCATCAGTGTCCATCTATTCCGTCAGTTTTCCGGGCCGCCCGTATCCGTGGCCATGGCTAGTATACCAAATTTAACACTCTGCAGAGGTTGTACATCTTTACCCATGAGTCATGATTACCCTTTCGCCCGAGGTAGCTAATCTCTTAACCCCCTTCCAAGGGAGGTCGGCAGGGATCACTATGAAGCCTTTCAAAAGTTCGTCTAACATGTTAGGGCCGCAAGGTTTCCTTTGCGCGCAGATATAGATACCCCCTTCCAAATGGCACAATGACGCGCAGCCTATACACATAAGGACAGGGGCTCACACTATACCCAAAACGGTTCAGCCCCTCCGCCCTTTAGGGTAACCTCTAACAAGCTAGAAAAGGGTCTTCATACTGAGCTAAAGCCAGAGCCATATAGCCCTCATGGTTGTACGAGTTGTCCTAGCTTTTGCCAAGGGATAAGTCCTTATGGAGGGTCAAGATCAATCTAGCAAAAGCTAGAGTTCTTTCCACCCTTTATGTTCAAGTTGCTAGAAAGCTTATTTTATTGTTTATTGTATATCCAAATATTCATGTTATAAGATCATGGATTAATATTCAAGCACTAGCAAGAACTACCCAAATGCATATCCCAATAGGTAACAAGGAATTCACGATAATAATCATCTATGATTTTGCTAAGGTCATCAAGGTGGACACATGTATATGATAAAAATTATATTAATTGTGTATAGGTAACAAGGATGGTCCCAAGTTATACTTGCCTTGATCAAAGCTCTCCTGAGCCTGCTGATGGTCATCAAAAGATTGACCTTGATCACCAACGTATCGCTCACCGTCTAATTCCAATCATCGATCAACAACACACAATCCAATGTAGACAATCATACACAAAGCAAACAAGCGATAATTAGAACAATACACCAAACAGTGTGAAAACAAATATAAAAGTTTATCAAAATGTTCTACACAGCGCTACGATCACATAAACGTAAAGTTCGTGAAAATCGGCATTAAAACGGAGAAGTTATGAATTTTCCAAGATTTCTAATAGATAAATAATTAATTAAATGTTACTGCAAAAATAAAAAAGTTTCAAAACAGTGAATAAATACTTCTAACACGTAGAGCTCGTAAATATGAATCTAACGAAATTTGAATGGACAAAAACGGAGTTAAAATGAATATTTTATCAGCAAAATACTGTGAATGGCAAATCTATGAATAACTGAAAACGTATTCTGAGCCCAGCTGAGTTGTTTACGCTTTCAACGGTGGAAAACGTATTCTGCCAGGACGCTTTAGGACCGCGGGTTAAAGCTCAAGAATCCCACGGACTCTTTAGAAAAAGATGCAGTGTAGGGCTTTCTTGGCGCGTTGATATTCGATCCAACGGTCGCGATCTATCCAGGGGGACCCTGGCGGCGGCTAGCCGGCCGGAGGTGGCTCCCGACACGGCGGCGCCATGGCCGGAGATGGCGAGCTTGCCAGCGTCGTCCGATCTCGCGTTTCCGAGCGTCTAAAAAGAAAAGGAAATTACCAGGTGGTAGAGAAGGGTGTCGCGAGACCGCCCAGGGTGTTCTTTCGGCCGGAGGAAGTCCTGGAAGGCACGGCAATGCGCGGCAGTGGAGAAAATCTTCGGCGTGACTCGAAACTCGCGGCAGTTGCGGCTAGACTTAGCAAAAACATTCTGTTGGGGAAAACGTGACCACGGGGCGAGATTGGTGGCCTTTATAGGGATCAGGAAGATCAAATCCCATCAAAAACAGGATTTGCCGTGACCGGAGTCGAGTCCGGCTCGGCTGCGTGCGCTGAGGAAGAAGGAAAGGTGGGAGATAGGAGACTGACTCGCGGGCCCAGGGTGTCAGCGAGCCGAGGAGAAAGGGAGGGAAGAGGAGAGCGCGCGTGGGCCTTCTGGTGGGCTGAGCCGCTCGCTGGGCCGAGTGAAGGGGGAGAGGCAAGCAGGCCAAGGAGGGGGAATGGGCCTCGGCCAGACCCAGGGGTTGTCTCCCCCTTTTTTTCTTTTCTTTTATGTTTTCTTTTTCCAAAACATTTTCCAAATAGAACTTTTGAAAGCAATTAAATTCTAATCAAAAGTCTCCCAGTACAAAATAAAATATGCTCCAGCATGAAATGCAAAATCACGTTTCTAAACTTATGATGAATTTTAATTTTCACCAAATTATTTATTTGCTAGATTCAAATGCTCACAAAAATACTTAAATAAAGCCAATTAAATCCTATTAATTCAAAAGCAAAATTTGGGTGTTACATCTTCCCAATGTTGTACTTGTCACTTGTTAACAATCTAAAATAGATCAAGTACTTGGGTTCACTAGGTCACGAACAAACTCATATACATACCACTAGATCAACTAATCATTCAAGCAATAGTGGTAGGTTATGAATTTAAAACTTTTCATTTGTCATGTATGATCCTATTAAGCATGTACTATATGCACTAACCGCATACTAGTAAGGAATGAAATGATCATGCACATTACAATGATACCTTTGCTATGTTGGAGAAGAGGATAGTCATATAGATTCCAATTCATTTCTCCAATAGCAATGTGAAGTCTAATTATAAGCTTGGTGAAGACCAATCATAGATGCCAATTGATAGATCAAATATTCACCCATATGAATTGAGAACCACTTAGGATGAAGTGCACTATCTTTTGTTGTAGTAGGCTTGCTTCATCTTTTCTTGATCATTGCTTGAATGAGAGAACTACTAAGAATACCAATTGAAATAGCATGACTAGCTCTCTTTGGGTGTTGCTTGCTTTCTTGATCAATCCATTTGATTGCTTCAACTCAGCATCTCAAATGTCCTTCGGATCACCACTTCCATGTTAGTCTTCCAAGCACCACACTTGGTTTACCCACTCATCGGGTGGCACGCCCCTCACATAGGGAGAAGTGACCTCTCTCCAAAGAACTATTTTTGATACTCACTTGAATTGCTTTGATTGATTGATTCAAGTGACGGACTTAATGTGATGAGTAACCATGAATCCTTCTTTAAGTACTTTTCTGTCTACTTGTTTAAATCCTTTTCTTTTTACCAAATGATTTCCAATAGTTACTAGAACTTAAACTTCATCTTCATCTTGAGTTTGATCTTGATCTTCAATTTAAGTACTAAAATGTGTATACCAAGCACATTTCACAATCAAATGGCCTTGTACTCAATCCTTGTCATGCTTCTAGATCAATTCAAAACCAAACTTACGTGCCTCAAACACTTCTCACTCCTAAAAAGATGAAACAGGAGACGGCAACACCAATTCAACGTGCCCTCAACTTTCGTGTCCCCCTCCCGCTCAAGCAAGCTGCGCCGACAGGTGGGCGCCACGCGCTCAACTAACCTTGGGCGGATTGCAGCATACTTATACGTAAGTTTTCTTTTCTCTTTCTTTTTTCTTTTTTCTTATTTTCTTTTCTCTTTCTTTTTTATTTTTTCTTATTCTTCTCATGTACGTAAGTTTTCTTATTTTTTCAACTTTATTCTTTTTTTTCATATTTTCTCATTTCCTTCTTTTTTTCTCTCTCTTTTCCTTTCTTTTCCTATCTCTTTTTTCTTTCCGTGCTTCATTTTTTTTCCTTTTGTTTTATTTGATTTTTTATTATTCTTTTTATTTTGTATATTTCTTTTATTTCCTTTTATTTCTTTCATTTCCTTTTCTTATTATTTTGTATTTCCTTTTGTTAATTTATTTTAGTTTTTTTGTTTCATGTGAATTTTTTATTTTTCTTTCCAACTTTTATATCTTTATTTATCTTATTTTATTTTTGCTCGTACTTTAATTATTTATTTGTATTTGTATTTTTTTGTTTATTTTTTATTTTACATTATTCCCTTCATTTTTATATATCTTTTTTGATTTTACTATAATTAATTAATTGTTTGTCTTATTTTATTTTTTATTTTTTATTATTTTTCCTTTTTTTCTTTACCCTTTTTATCTTTGTCTTTAAGTATTTTATAGTTATTTTTATTTTATATTTTATATTACTTAATTATTTATTTATTAAATGTTTATTTTTAAATTTTTGTATTTTATGAGGTGTTATGTTCATATAGTATACATGATGATGTTTTATGGTGTTTTTTTGTGGTGTTCGTGTAATATACAGTGATATTCGCGTAATATATACAATGTTCTCTAATTATTTTAGCGATGTTACAACATCACTCACTGACAATAGAAAACTCGCAGTTATTGACTCATCAATGATAATATCGCATCACCCACTTTCTTCACCCAAACACGTAGAACTATTTCACATAATTCCAATTCGTTTTAGAAGGTCTCTATAAGTTTCAGCAAACGACACTTAGCACACAGCCCAACTATAAAAACAACACGCAAAGCAAATGTTACAGACCTTCTCGACAGTGGAGATGGTAGCGTCTTCCTGTAGCAGCGTGACGGTGAGCGAGCGGGTGCCCGGGCCAAACTCGAGCACGACGTCTCCAGCGCGACGGGCGTTGGCGAGACACAATGAGTCACCGAGGTGGGCCAGGGCAGGCAGTGGCCAAGAAAAAATAAAAAAAGTACATATTGATAATACATATGGCGAATTGATGATTTTTTAAGAAATTGTGCTTTTTTATTTGCAAGTGGATCAGAATAGTATGTTAGTCTATATACTTTGATTCGGCATAGTTTTCTATATTATTGTGCATTAAAATTTTACTCACGTAGCAACGCACGGGCATATGCTAGTATAATCATATTTTCAACTTGAGGACCTTTCAATTGAAGTGACTCTAGATCAATCCAATGATTGCCACTTTTCTGGCAGATATTGAACCTTTTAAAGAAATATCCATATCTCACAATGTACAGATCCAAAAGCCACGAAATTTGGTGGAGATGTGAACCACTAAGTCATCTAGGAGATGTAAAAAATTGAGCGTCTTTTGACTTCTAGATTGCTACCAGATTTCAATTCTTCCACCACTGCTACATGCTGAAAGCTGCTGCACTATAGCTGATAAGATCCACTTCAAAATTGAAGTATCCCTCATCCAATTTTCATGAAATTTCTACAGCATCTTCTATGATAAGTGTATAGCATTAATACCAAATTTCAAGCCATTCCAAATAGATTTTATCACTCAAACTCAGACTTGATCTTAGCTAGCTCAGGTTTTCAATATTTGGCAGATTTCAAGTAATTGAGCTATACTTGTTCAAATTGAACCAAACTTGAAATCAACTTGATTGAATACTTTCATAAGACATATATCCATTCAATCCACTTACTAAAAGTCATCTCATGAACTTATCCAACTCAAATAAATCCAAACTTGATTACTAAGCATTTAATCCATATTCAATCATCTTATAGCAAGCAATATTGCATATATATCCAATTCAATCAACTCATATGCACCAAAATGAATGTGATCAACAAAGATATACCTTGGTTAGATCATGATCATCTAATTTGCAAGCTTCAACTTATGTATTTGCAAGCCATCAAATAAACCAATAAATCACCACAACTTGAATGTGACACTTGTATGTTGTAGCACATTTGGACTTCACTATCTTGTCATGGCATTGGGTTTGGATGTGCACTAGGCTTCAACACTTCACTCAATCATATGATGAAAAATTATGGGATCAATGGAATCAAGCCTCCAATGCTGATGGTACCTACACACATTCATCCACTTTTTGATGGTACCCAAACTAGTTTGGGTCCTCTCAAGTTAGGTGCAACATACTTAGGCGATGCCTTAGTATGAGTAGCAGGATGTTTTGCAATAGCAACCATAGAGATACCATTACCATCCTTTCTAAGCATATTATGATTATTAATTGAAATAAGCTTAGAATTATTACCTAGGGGACATGAATAAGCCATGTGTCCCCTTTCCCGGCATAAGTAGCAACTTCTCTTTGATTGAGCCTTTTCTTCTTTGCTCATGTGTTGCTTCTCATTGCCTTGCCTCTTGAGAGTTGCTTGAGCCTTCTTCTCAATCTTGGTAGGACACTTCAAGGCAAAGTGTCCATCATTCTTGCACTCAAAGCACTTGATGTGAGCATAAGATTTCCTCTTGTCTTCATTCTTGCTCATTATCTTGGCATCTTGGATTTGCAATGGATGCCTTGCTCTTCCACCCCTTCTTGTCTTCTTCTTCTTCATAATCAAGTCATCACCATGATGGTTGATCTTCACTTGAACTTGGGGCTTCTTTTCTTGCTCAACTTGTGGCTTAGGTTGAGGCTCTTCTTGTTGTTTCACCAATTGCTTGGTTGGGCACATTGAGGTCAGATGACCCCAAGTGCGGCACTTGAAGCACTTGACATGCTTGAGCCTCTCTTCTTCTTTTATCTTCTTGAGCTTCTCTTTGTTTGGGCAACCATTAGCAAGATGTCCCATTTCATGGCACCGATAGCACATGAAATGAGAGAGCTTCTATCTTTCTTGTTTCTTCATCTTCCTATCTTGTTTTCTTTCTCCCTTTGGCATTTTCTTCTTGAAGCCAAGTTCACACTTGTTACCAAAGTTTCTTTGAGTCTTCAATATGTGCTCAAAGGTGGCTTTTGAGTAGTAGCACCTCTCCAACTTGTTTCTCAATTTCTTCACTTGTTCATTGAGCTCGTTGTTCTTCAAAAGGTTAGTCTCACAAGACATAGAAGTAGAACAAGCATCTATATGTGAAGAACATGTCATAGATAGTAAATCATCATAAGAGGTGGATACATGCTTCTTGCCTTCATCACAAGGGTTAGTAATATCATATTATTGATCATTTGACCCAAATGATGAGCTCTCACTAGTTTTAGTTTCTTCATTAGAAAGCTTCATAGTGAGTAAAGCATGGTCTTGTACCAAGTTATCATAAGCAACACAAAGTTCCTCATGAGTCAATTTTAGCTCCTCATCTGAACAAGTAGTAGCATAAAGTAGATACTTTTGTTGTTCGCATGTGGCCTTTAGAAATGAGTTTTCATTTTTCAATTTACTTGTTTTTGCCATCTCATTTCTTAAAGCTTTAGTGAGTCTACATATAAGCTCAAAATTTGGATCATCACAATCAACAATCACACCTCCAATAGATACCATGTCGTCATCAAGAGATATGGAGGAATGTGATGAAGTAGATGAGCTTGTAGAAGCATCACTCTCATAGCCATCATCTTCATCCTCACTTGACCATGAGGTGGAGCAATCCTCCACAACCACCGTGTTGTGGTTATGCTCAACATCCTTATGTACATCCACCTTTGGCACATCATCTTCTTTGGTGATCGCCCCATATTTCTCATTGAGATAACTCTAAATCTCATGAGCGGACTTCATATCCATGATCTCACCAAATATGTTATCTTTCATGGATGAATATAAGATGTTAGTAGCTTGGTAGTCTGTAATACCCGATTTTAAGGACAAAACCAGATATGCACCATATGCGAGTTTTAAAATGCAAATCTCACATATAGCTACAAATAAGGGGTAATATCAAAAGACAATGCATAAATTATATAACGTACTTAGTATAAAAGAGAAAACCTTTGATAACAAACAACGGATAGACAACTCTAAACTTCGGGTATTAACTTCACTCTACAGGATCCAACTGTGTAGCATCCGGTTTTAAGAACAAAACTAGATACACACCATATGTGAGTCCAGGAAGTCAAATCTCAGATATAGCCACAAATAAGGGTAATATCAATAGTCAATGCTTATTATATAACGTACTTAGTATAAAAGATATAACCTTAGACAGCAAACAGCGGAAAGACACTCCGTTCTTCAGGCGAAAGCTCCAAATCCACAGGGACAACTGACTGGTTGAGCACAAGCCTAAACTCTTTTCCAAGCTTGCAATTTGGTACCCATCCGGGATTTTTATCCAAATAAAATGTAAAGGCAAGCGTAAGTACATCTCATACTCAGCAAGAATAACATAGGGTTCATGAGGCTCAAAGGCTAGACACTGGTTCAACTGCATGTAGCTTTTAGTTGTCACAATTTTAGCATTTGAGTAGCATCAAGTTGTCAAGTCCCATAGTAAACTCATGATTAGGTAATATGAATAAAGAATAGCATAAACAACATATTAACAACAATAACTTTAATAATTTGCCATTAGTGATCACTTATTCTGTATTGGTCCAAGGCCGCTCGTGACCGTGAGCACGGCTGATATATCAGTTTTACACTCTGTAGAGGTTGTACACTTTCACTGTGAGTCATGATTTACCCTTTCGTCCGAGGCCCGTCGACCTCTTAGCCCACTACCAAGGAAGACCGGCAGGGTTCACTATGAAGCCTTTCAAAGGTTCGTCTGACAAGTTAGGGCCGCTTGGTTTCATTAGTCAGTCCATGTGATTCACCCGCAGGAATCCATGGTCTGTTATTCCCCATTTGTGCCACAAGGGTAACCACTAACAAGCTAGAAAAGGTCCTCATACTGAGCTAAAGCCAGAGCCATGTAGCCCTCACAGTTGTACTGTATGTCCCGGATGGTCAGATACAGATAAGTCCTTATGGAGAGAAACTAGAGCACCATAAGATAGCCCAATGCTCCAGCCCTCTTTTCCAAAGTTGCTAAAAAGTCCTCTTTTAATGTTTATTGCATATTCCATTAATCAAATTACAAGATCATGGTTTAGTGGAGCACTAGCATAAGCTACCCAATGCAAAACCATAGGTGACAAGGTATAAGATCAATACTAGGAAATCCTTAGCAAAGAGACACATGCAATATGAATTGTGTGATTAAAGTTGTTAGGAAACAAGGATGATCCCATGCTATACTTGCCTTGAAACTCAGATCCTTCTTTTAGTTCCAAACCTTCCACAAACTGCTTCTTGATCACCACGTAAAAGCTCACCAACTAAACTCAGTCATCACATCAACAGCAATCATCCAGAGGCAATCATACAAAGCAAAACAAACCTATAATTAGAACAATACACCAACAGTAGCAAATAAAGATGAAAAGTTTATAAAACAAATCTACATTGCTTTACGATCATACAAACGTAAAGATCACGAAAATCGGAGCTATAACGAAGAAGTTATGATTTAAATAAGATTTCCTTTAATAAAATAATAGATTAAAACTAAGTTCAGATTTAAAAAGTTGGAAGCATGTATAACAGAGCTACTAATCTATAGATTACGCAAAAATGAATCTAACAAAATTTGAACGGATCAAAACGGAGTTAAAACGAATAATATATGAATTTTCTAAGATTTTCTTTAGAAAAACAATTAATTAATTTGGGTCACAGAATTAAAAAGTTTCAAACTGAGAAAACAGTGTTACTAACACGTAGATCTTGTGATTACGAATCTAACGCAATTTGAACGAGTCAAAACGGAATTAAGATGAATATTTTATGAGTAAAACAAATCTAGTGGCAATTTGGTAATTTGCTGAAAACGTATTTTTAATCAAACCTTCGGGATTTACGTTTTCAAAGACAGAAAGCGTAAACAGAGAAAACGTTTTGGATCGCGGGTTACATATTTAAAAACCCGGGGGGCCCTTTTGCAAAAAGTGCGGCCGAAGGGTATCCTTTGATATAGACCGTTGGATCGCACTTGGATGGTTGAGATTAGATCAGGGAGAGGGAAAAGAAGCTGGCCGGCCAGAGTTGGGCAGGCCGCGGCGGCGCCATGGCCGGTGATGGTCGGAGCTCGCGATTTGCGCGATTTAGGTCGGTAGAACGCGAACCGATTGCACCAGGGCGTAGAGGAGCTTGAAGCGAACTCACCTAGGGCAAGAACGATGTCCGGGAGCGGCTCGGACGTGCTCGCGACGGAGGAAGGCGGACGGCGGCTCTGCAGGGATGTTCGGCGAGGGTTAGGCACACGTAGGAAGCATAAGAACGCGAACGAAATGTCTCGGCGACTTCGCAAGAGTGAGGAGAAGGTCGGCAAGTCACTCACGGTGGCCAAGACGCGACAGCGGCGAATTGCTTTCGGCGTGGATCGCGGCGGCGAAAATCGGCGGAAGCTGCGTGGCGGATGGCGCTCGGTAGAGGTAGGGGTTGCGGGGGAAGCGGAGGACGCTATTTAAAGCCCCCTCGGCGTGCGAAGCAAGGCATCAGCGGGATTCGCGCGTGGCCGGTGCGGATCCTCACCGAGTCTGGCCTGGTTACGGGTAGAAGACGGGTCCGATAGGTGGCCCCGCCTGGCAGTGACACGGGGCGCGGGACCGCCCTGTCAGCGGCTGCTGCGAGGAGAGGGGCGCGCTGCTTGCTGGGCTTGCGCTGGCGCTTGGGCCGAAGCCGGGCACTGGGCCGCGGCGAGAAGAAAGAAAGGAGGGAGGGGAGGGAAACAGGCCTGGGAAGGGAGTGGGCCGAGCCCGAGAGTGGGGAGGGAGAGAGATGAGCCTTTTCCATTTTCTAAATTCATCTTTTGCTCAATTCTTTTTGAAAGGATTTTTATAATCATTTTAAATTAAAAGAAGCTCCACTCAATAAACTTATGCAGCAGCATGGATGCACAAACATGTGTCTAGTCCTTATAGTGACTTTTAATAAAAAAATCTTTTCTTACTATATCATAGTGCTCACAACAATTAATTAAATCAAATTGCCCTATTTGGAAAAATGAAATTTTTTAGGGTGTTACAAACTGACTGGTTGATCACAAGCCTAAACCATCTCCTGAAGTGTGGGGGAAATAGTAAGAGTGAGTCCATGTCGAACTCCACAAGTACAGCAACTAGATTGTATAGCTCCCACAATCTCATGATCAGTGTGACATAAATAATGTAGAGCATTAAATAATAAATAATGATCATATTTAACACACAAGAATCATCACCGTCGATGCAAGAATCGCCAAGGCCGCTCTTGACCGTGAGTACGGCTAGTATACTAGTTTTTAACACTCTGCAGAGGTTGTACATCTTTACCCATGAGTCATGATTTACCCTTTAGCCCGAGGTAGCTAATCTCTTAACCCCCTTCCAAGGGAGGTCGGCAGGGACCACTATGAAGTCTTTCAAAGGTTCGTCTAACAAGTTAGGGCCGCTTGGTTTCATTAGTCAGTCCATGTGATTCACACGTAGGAATCCACGGTCTGCTATTCCCCAATTGCGCCACACGGGTAACCGCTAACGAGCTAGAAAAGTTACTCATACTTAACTAAAGCCAGAGCCATTATAGCCCTCATGGTTGCACTGTTGTCCCAGTTATCACTTACAGATAAATCATCAAGTGGCTAAAAAGTCATTTTTATCATTTGTTGCTTAAACATTAATCAAGTCACAAGATCATGGTCACAGAAATAAAATCCAAATGCTATACTTGCCTTGATCAAAGCTCTCCTGAGCCTGCTGCTGGTCGTCAAAAGCTTGATCTTGCTCACCAACGTACGGCTCACCGTCTATTCCCAAACATCAATCACAACACGCAATCCAATGTAGGCAATCATACACGAAGCAAACAAGCTATAATTAGAACAATACACCAACAGTGGTAACACAAATATAATGGTTTATGAAAATATTCTACGCAGCGCTACGATCACACAAACGTAAAGTTCACGAAAATCGGAGTTGAAACGGAGAAGATATGAATTTTCTAAGATTTTATATAGAAAAGTAATTAATTAAATAATATCACGAAAATAAAAAGTTTCAAACTGGGTAAACAATATTACTAACATGTGGAGCTCATTAATACGAATCTAACAAAATTTGAATGGATCAAAACGGAATTAAAATGAATATTTTATGGCTAAAACAAATTCAGTGGCAGTTTTGTAAATACAAGAAAACGTATTCTGAGCTAAGCCGTGATGGTTTACGCTTTCAAAACAGGAAAGCGCATTTTACGTATACGCTTTGGACCGCGGGTTCAAATAGCGAAAACAGGAGGGCTCTTTAACAAAAATGCGAATAAAGGGGTATGTTTTATTTTTAACCGTAGATCTTGAGATGAACGGCTATGGGCGATCCAGGGGAGCTGGGCGGTGGCCGGCGGCGACCTCCGGCGGCGGGCGCCATGGCCGGGAGCTCTGAGCTCGCCGGAGACATCGGATCTCGCGTTTCCGTACGCTAGAGAACAAAAGAAAAACACCGGGCGGGGGAGAAGCTCACCGCGATCTCGTCTATGTGCTTGGTTCGGTCCGAAAGGGAGTAGGAGGAGCGCGCGGCGGTGGGGGCTTGACTCAACCTCGGCGAGATCCAGAAACCCGAGGAAGACGGCGGCTAGGGCACAGATTACACGAATTAGGTGTGAAAGGGTGTCGCGGGGTTGAGCCTCGGCTTTTATTGGGCGTGGTTGACACGGAAGGTAAGCAAATCCCGATGTTTGCGGGATTGGGGAGGCTTCGGTTGCCGCCCACGAGCGTCCGGCTCGAACACGGCAGGTGGAAGGAGGCACCCGCTGCCAGGCGGGGCCCGAGCGTCAGAGAGAGAGTGGGACGGGGCCCGGCTATCAATCAGAGGAAGGGGGAATCAGCGCGGGGCGAGACTGGGCCGCGAGGAAGGGGAAAGGAGTGGGTCGAAGGGGAGGAAGTTGGGCTGCGGGTTGGGAGAGGGAGTTGGGCCTCGGCCACCAGGCCACCAGGCCGAGGGGATGGCTGGCCGGGTTTTTTTGTCTTCTCTTTTTTTTTCTTTTCTGTTTTCCTTTTCTAAAAACCTTTTCCAAAAGGGATTTTAAATTATTCTCAGAGATTAAACAAAACACACAGTACAAAATTAAATATGCTTCAACGTGAATGCATAAACATGTTGCTAAAACATATAATAACTTTTAATTTAATGAAAATATTATTTTCCCTATATTTCATGAGCACAAAAAATATAAAATTAAACTATTTTAGCTTTATTTACAAGGAACCATATTTTTGGGTGTTACATAGTTGAGATGTAGATATTTCTCCAGTGCTTGAGTTAGATTCTATTCATCCAACACATGAGAAAGGCCTACATCTACCATCCACCACATTTGAGGAGAAATAAACTTAAAATTGCATATCATCCAGTTTCTCCACTGTGCAAAGTGTGTGCCAGCAAAAATGTGTGGACACTCAACATCTAGCTTCAGGTTGCAGGCGGGCTCATTCGCGGCTGTCCGCTAACCCGCATCGCTTGCTGCAAAGTTTATTTGCGGGTTTGCGGTCAGCCGCTAAGCTATAAACTTCGCGGGTAAATTTTTCGCGGACATAACACATTAGGCTGCTAAACCCGCAAGACCCGCTATACTACATGGAGACTATGTGGATACTATCTCTCCACATATATACTGTAAGAATTTAGAATCTATAAGCTAAATATTTATATCCAGTTAATCAACGCACACATGATACAACTTTGAACTGATCATTTTAATTTTCATATCCCGGCTATCTATATATTGTACGTTCTCAAATATAACAACACACATATCCTATGACAAAAGTTATTATTACTAAATAAAGATATAACGTATATATTTACTCTTCACTCTTGCGGGCCCTTGCGGGTTTCTGTGAGATTGCTCGTTCGCCCAACGGGCTTGGCGGGTTGGAGTCACTAGGCCACGAAAAAATTGCAGCCCGTCCGCAATAGCCACGAAGCTAAATTTTGTGGGGCGAGCAGGCGGGTTATGTTAACAACCCGCCCCGCCTACAATCTAAATCTAGCTCATAAGCCGCCATCCTCTTGGGTCGGTGAAGACCACAAATGAGAGATCTAGCTCCGATACCACTTGAAGGGTCGAGATGGCAGGTGAATAGTCCTTTTTAAAATTTATTATGCCGGCTAACTAAAACAAATGTGGAATTAAAACTATCGGTCTAGCCAAGACTACACCCCTCTATCTAAGTTCTATAGCACCTTGAAAAGATCCTAAACAAGCAAGCAAGGTGCTACCTCAGCAAGAGCTCACCTAACCAATTCTAGGAGCAAGGTCATACAAACCTATGCCACTAGTACTTTGCAAGACCGGGGAGCTCCTACACAACTAGTAAGCAAAAGCACAAAGCTCCTAAGCTCACTAGCAATGCTCAATAACAAGGCAACCAATGCCAACTTAGAGAGCGCAAATTACTTTGCTACAGAAACTAAGCAATGTGACTAACAAGGTTACACAAACCAAATTAGTCACGCAAGGGAACTACTTCTAGCTACACAAGCAAGAATGTAACTAGCAAGCTACACAAGCTAACTAATTACAAGAGCAACTACACAAGCACAAGTATATGAATGTAAGAACAAGCTTGTGTTAGGGACTTGCAAACCAACGGGAAGAACAATGTTGACACGACGATTTTCTCCCAAGGTTCACTTGGTTGCCACCAAGCTACGTCCCTGTTGAGACAAGCTCCAAGGTTGCCGCCGGTCCTCTTGCTAGTGGTGACCCGCAAGTCACACTCTCCCACGTGGAGTGCTTACCACAAGCTCTAGCACTTGACCCGGCCGGACCACTTGTCGCTCTTCACGTCTCGCGCAACTAGAGTTGCTCTTCGCGATCCCCACGGGGTGAGCACCGTACCCCTCACAATTCTCTTCTTTGGAGCACCGCACAATCTCCTTGTGTGCTTCGACGGAGTCACAAGCCACCAAGCCGTCTAGGAGGTGGCAACCTCCAAGAATAACAAGCAGCACCGGCTTGCAACACGAACACCTAGTGCCACTCGATGCAATCTCTCAATGCAACGCACTAGAATCACTCACTCACACAATCGGACGATCACTATCAAGAATATGTGAGTTAGAGGCTTTCCTAGCACTCTCTAAGCATGGACACTAAGTCCCAAGGGTGCTCAGCTTCAGCCAAGGCCGGCCACCACTTCTATTTATAGCCCCAAGAGCTGAAATAGTCGTTGCCCCTGCACTGGGCAAAAGTCGTGCACACCGGACCCACTGCAGGGAGCCACCAGACGCTCAACCTCCAGCGTTTGGTGCTCAAGCATCAGCCACGTGTCACTAGTTGTTTGAACTCGATCGTTGCCGCCAACGTCTACCACGCATGCATGCCTGCACCAGCCACACCGGACGCTCTACTGCCTCACACCGGACGCGTCCGGTGCATACCAGACCCGTGCTTAGAGACTGCTTCACACCACCCATGCGCAGAGAGCACCGCAAACTCACAGGGTCACCAGACTTGAGCCACCGGACGCACCCTGAGCGTCCGGTGCTCTTCAGTCAGAAACACTCACTGACGTCACGCACCACCGGACACGCGAATAGTCTCCTGTCTGCGTCCGGTGCCAGCGTCTGGTGCGCACTCTACGCCTGTGCCAGCAGTTGATAGTGCATTGGACGCTTTGGTCCAGTGTCTGGTGCTACCAACACCAGCGTCCGGTGAGTGTTTCTCAGCGAAAAACACTCCTCTGACTTCTCCAAACTTTCCACCAGCGCAATAGAAAATATACACTTAATTTTCTCAAAAGGAACTCTACCTCCTCTGCAAATGTGCCAACACCACCAAGTGTACACCACCATGTGCATGTGTGTTAGCATTTTCACAAACATTTTCCCAAAGGAGTTAGCCTCACAAACTTGCTGTGCCACTCGTTCCTAACATGTATGCATAGTTAGATCGCTCAAGTGGCACTAGATGACCGATATGCAAACAAGTTTGCCCCTCTTGATAGTACGGCCATCTATCCTAAATCCGGTCATAATCTTCTCTACACACCTATGACCGGTGAAATGGAAATGCCCTAGGTTATACCTTTGCCTTACGCTTTGTTGGGTATTTTAAACGCAAACAGAAAAATCCGCAAGCGCACGGATACCGATGTAGCTTTCACCCGGGAGTATTCCAGAGTATCGATTTTCAACAGAGAACGTGAGTGTACTAATTAAGATCCAAGATCGCCCAAGGATAACTATATAATTATTTTTGGTGGGAAGAGAGGAAGTTTCCTAAGAGTTCTCTAGTTGATCTAAGAATCAAGAATTACTTCAAGATTATCTATATCGGGACATCAGAGCACTAACCACAGAAAGAGATGAGAAGGGGGCTAGGAAGGTCTGACTACGGTCCTACAAACACCGATCCGAACGTGGTGAAATACGTCGACCGTTAGGGCTGTCACTACCCTAAGGCTACCACAACAATCCGCAGGATTGGGTGCAATTCCAGGTAATTGCAAGACTAAACACCACGTCTAATCTATTAATTACTACTCTAATGTTTCAAAGATTAGAGCACTTGATGCAAGCGGGAATCCAATAAATAACTTGAATGTAAATAAAAGTAATTAGAGAACTCAGGAATTATGAATTGAAGAACCTGGAGAATGATGAAGAACGAACCAGATGCTGCAAAAGTATAATGTTGAGGAAGATCCGACAGATCTGGCTCCTCCTCCGCTCTCCTCTTCTCTCTCCCTATTTTCTAGATTACAACTAGAACTAACTAGAACTAGAACTAGAGGAACTAGAACTAGAACTAGATGAACTAGAACTAGATCTAGATGAACTAGAGGTAGAACTAGAAGAACTAGAGGGATCCTCTCTACTTGGATGAAGAATTGAAACCCTAGCTTTGATTCTGTAGAAGAGGTATGATCTCCAGGGGCCAGGGGGGTCTGGTTTTATAGTCCCTTCAAGTGAATCTGGGCCGTCGGATCAAACCGACATTGATCGTGTGGTTTTCCTTGAAGTATTAGGTCGGTGGAGCATGATCCCCGAACTTCACCCTGATTGGTCCAGGGGGGAGGGCGGGCGCCCTGTAACTGAGGCCTCTCGGCTTCCGCTTCGGTCCCGTGGCTTCTGGAGTCTTCTAGATAATAGAAAATTGCACGGCACGTTAATATCTCTATGTAAACCCGACGTGTGGGCCTTTCCTCCATATTTCCTGATAACCCCCTGCAGAAATAGACAAACACCAAAACTCGTGGAATTCTGTCAGATAAAACCCTAAGTCTAGGTGTTGGTTGCATTTGGATCCTTTTCTATGATTAGTTGATGGTTAAATATGATCATTAAGGACTATCAACAAGCTCCTCCAAGCTTAACCTTTGCTCGTCCCTGAGCAAAGATGAACTCAAGAGTTTCTGCAGTGGTTTCATAACTTAAAGATACACATGCATTCAAACAAGATCTCATCGGGTTAGGGTAAACTGTTAAGATTTAAACTTACTCATTTACCTTTCACCATGGGACCTGTAACCGTCACTTCTGTCTTGAGTAGTTAAAAGATAGAACAGTCTAGTCAAGCGCCATGTCTCTTGTTCTTCGATTAACTATAGCTCTAGAGTTTTTGCATATTTTCAAATAAAACTCAGAGATTCCTTGTATGACTCTCTCTAGTCTCTCTTTTGTGGTATTTCTGGATCCTTACCAGGGCAGTAATGGTGTATGCCTTCTCTCAAAGTATGTGGTATTTGTGGTATAAGGCATAGTGGCATTGCCTTCTCTCTCACCCTACTCTAATAAGGTTTTGATATCTGGAGCTCATAGGTGGGAGATAAAATATACATACTTACAAGACATTTATTGCATAGTCAAACCATGGATCCAGAAGAAGTCAATAAGTCAAATCAAGATGTGCATGTGTGGTGAATGAATGGTGTATGGTGATGATGGTGATAACAATGGTGAAAGTATAATTCTACTTGTGCTCTTTTGAGGGGATACATACCTTTCTTGCTCTTTTGAAACTTTTTGAGGAGAATGAGATGCTCTATATTTTCTTTTTCTCTCACGTGGGTATCTTGTACCCCTAATTCTACTGTCGGACACTTGTCCATTTTTACCTCTCGTCTCACTTTTTCTTTTCTTCGAGGTTCCGGGCACTTGCCCCTTTTTATTTCCTCGTATTTTTTTTCTCTTTTTTTTATTAGAGCACTCATCTCATGAGATAATATAGCAAGTGGTAGTAACAAGATAACTTGAGCATTTATTTCACAGGGAAGAACAGAAATATTTTTGGCTATTCTCTCCCGGATTAGGAGTAGAATATTTTTGGGTGGTTCTGGAGATGGAAATGGGTGGATATATGTGGATGCGTACTTCCGGAGTAGAAGCAACATGTATGAGTGAACGTGCAAGTGAATCTTGACTTAACCATATGACAAGCTCCTAAGGGTCTACAGCTTGACCACACTCAATGCTCATAAGCAGTAAAAAGTAAATGTGTGGCTCAAAGTCTAGCAAGCATGTATATATGGCTGTAGTAGGAATTTAAACTCTCATCATAGAGGAACTCATCATGCACAATTTAAAGATTTTCAAAGATAAAATTCTCCAGAATTCTAGCATCTCTAGGAACAGATAAACAGGAGCTCAACCTTCCCATATCATATCCGTTAACAACTTAGACTTTAGATCAAGTACTCTTCCCACAAGTTCAGGTTTTAGAGTAAATCTTAATTAATATCAGTCATGCCTAAACTTGAGAGAGATTTCAATTTTGAGAACTAGTCATGGTAGAGCAACTATTCATCATTTCCATGTGAGAGCTTATCACGAGGGTTCATAGCAAATTTTATTTATTTATTTAGCAAACTAAGCAATGATATATATATAAGCACAAAATCTTTATTTGAATTTTTATGATTATGCATCTTTTTATTATTTGAGTAAAGTATAAACGTGAGTAGAACACTTAGCTGGATAAATGGGGATGCTCTCCCCCAAGCTGGATTTTGACGCAATTTCTTTTGATGTAGCTAGCAGGTGGTGGAGGTGTATTTGAATGTCGGCAGCACCCTGACAACGATTAGGATGTCCTCCGTCTGCTAGTCTTCTTTGATCCTTGAATTCTGTGGAGCTCAAATAGACAGCAAAGCTTTGTGGAACTAGTTAAGTGTTAGCATAAATATCTAGCCTTTATCATGTTGAGCCTCCTTAATAAATGTTACACTCTTTAGTAGGATCACAATCTTATTTTTATAATTTCATTTTTATAGGACAGGAATATATTTATTTCATTTTTATGCCACCACAGTGAATGTACTTATGGGTCTTACGCTATGAGCATAATCACATGGGGCTTACTATTTTTTTACATTTTTATTTTTTTCAAGATGATATGAACCTGATTAACTAAGCAAACTATTTTAACTAATTGAAAGGAAAAAGATAACTACCAAGTTTACCCCTTGGCAAGGCATTCGGTGTTTTTAAGTCCTCCGAACGGGACTCACCGTTTTCTCAATCGTCCTGGGATTCGCTGAATGGCGTAGTCGGTGGTTCCGCCGGCGCCTTCTCTTCATGTATAACTATCTTCTCTCTCCACACCTTACTCGGTGCTACGGTTTCCTCAGGACAGTTCTGTTCAAGTTGTATGTCTTCAGACCTCACCACTTCTTCTTCATAGTCCGCCCATCCGTCCTTGATAATTTGCCTCCTCTGGTTGCGGTTGCGTCGTCTTCTTCTTGTCCTGACCTGCTTAGAGTCTTCAACTATATAGTTAGGGTCAGTAAAATAGCGGTGTACCTTCTCAGAGGGGAAGTGCATGTGGACTTCTTCGGTTCCAATGTAGATGCTGTGGAACGGTCTTCCAAGGATGACGGGTGGATCGTATTCATCTTCTCCCATGTCAATAACCTTCAACCTTTCGGAATGTCTGATATGCCATCTGGAGTTGAATGTATGTCGGTTCTAGGGGCATGGTTCCAAACAGGAGATGATAGGTGACTGCGGCCATTATCTTGACATCAGATCCGGTGTCGTAGAGTGTCTTCTAAAAAGAGTATCCTTTGATTGTGCACTCGATGCTTGGAACACCAGGGTCGTCCTTCTTGATCAAGAAAGGCGACTTGAGTTGACGATCTTGACCTTCTTGAGCTGCAATGACCATCTTAGCTGACTCAGTCCACATTTTCTTGTTTCTATTCCTCCTGTTGGTCCTCTTCCTTGGTTCATGTCGGGATTGCTCTGGGATTTGTATAGCTTTGTTCTTGAAGGAAAACGTCTCCTTCTTCCCCTTGATGTAGAAACTGATCTTGGCAGCACTAGCGTAGATGACAGCTCCCGAGGTGTTCAGGAATGGCTTCCCCTAGGTATAATGTTGACGCTGGAGCCAAAGTCGCAGAGTGTTTCTGGGAAGTCCACCATGCCGATGGAGATCGGGATGACAGGACGTCCTAGATCGCCTCTCTTGACCAGCAGAAGGTCAGTAATTACTTCCACAACGGGGTTACTCTAGTAGTTATGTCCTCAAGCATCTCAGGGTAGTGACTGCCTGAGTGTCCAGTATCTCCAGTGTGTATGTGCTCGTAGATCTAGGTTCTTCACTTGGTGGAGTCTGGGAGTTGTAAAAGTCCTTCATATTTTGCTCGAAGTGTATCTGCTCATAGAGACAAGGCAGAGATCAAGTGCATGGGCCCTGTTGGTGGAACACACCAACAGAACCAAAAGTGTATTTGTTCTTCTCTAACCTCAAGCATAATGAGCAAGGCAAAGTTGATGGATGATAAGATCATGAGTGTAGCATTTAAAACATTTGTCAGATCAGATCACTCAACCTTATGGAAAGATAATCTATCTATACTTATGTTTTTTATATATCTTCCAAAGATTGAGTGTGCAACATTTTAGTTCATATGATTAGGAGTGTGGGATCACAAAGGTGGAAGGACTAAACATGTTGAATCGATTGGGTTGGTTAATCTAGAGTTGTAAATCATACATGTTTGTCTCTTTTATTCATGTGAACGCCAGAACCAAGGAGAAGCTTATAGAAGTGATAGTCAAGTACCTTAAGATGTTACCTTACTTGAAGAGTGATGGTACAGTATCACCTTGTGGAAGCTTTCCTCTCTTAGCGGTTGTGCATCGTATTTGTGGCACCCTCCATGGATCATCTCTTGTGAGCTATGCCTTCCTTGTGTAAATTGTTAAACTTCATGTGTGTCTCTCTTTGTCTCCACTGTGAGTTTATCTCAGGACTTCCCAGGTCGATATTGAAAGTTTTCCTGCAGGGGTTAGTCCAACAAAATATCCAATATCTACTATAGCATACTATCGGCTCAAAGATCAACCTAGACACCATGTCTAATTTGATTTAGGAGAGAATTTTAACCTAAGCATCATGCTTAATTTAAAATCCTTTGGAAGTAAGATCATCATTCCTAAACTAAACACCATGCTTAATTAAGAGATAAATGAAACTACTCCAACCTAGACATATACTAAAGCAAATAAAGGTACCATGAGAGCATTTATAGAGATCTACTCAAGTGGAGATGAAGTAGTATGATTAGTATTTAACAAATTGAGCATGTCTCAAAGGTAGGGACAACCAACATAGCAACATGGCAAAGGATGTTTTTAATGTAAAGTACTCCCCCAAGCTTGAATTTTGCAAAATTCAAGTTTGGATGAATTTAATTCAATGTTGTATGATGATTGGCTAGACATACCTTGTGCTTGTCATTCATCCGATCTTCTTGCTCCAATCCTGGAAAGGTTAGTGACAAGAATACTCGAAGGAATATTTTTACAATTATCCTTATATGATCAACACACAAGGTAATATTGCAAATAATTCAAAGCTCATGTTACGATCTAATCAATGCTTATTTTAGGACACTAAGTTTGTCCTTGGGAAACCATCAATTTATGTCAGTGAAGTGGTTTCCCCTCCAACGCTGACCTATATCAAGATCAACTCAACGAGATCTGCAAAATTTATTATAAACATATGCATCGACAACCGCCCTTTTAAAGTTTTTATAAATAGAAAGGAAGTGGGGGTTGGAGATCTCGAATGTGGTGATGTTGGAGAGACCAATGGATTGTGAAGATGTTGCATATGAGCATTGAGTAAATGAAGTGGCTATGAAATAAATTCCATGCTCATTAATGCTTAGAGTGAAATCCATGTGGTATGGTGAAAGTGATAAGGTGAGTGTGGTAAAAAAGAAAAGAAAAAGGATACACGGACGACTTGGTTCGAAACTAGCACAGCTACCGTTCCCCGGCAACGGCGCCACAAAGCTTGTTGGGTATTTTAAACGCAAACAGAAAAATCCGCAAGCGCACGGATACCGATGTAGCTTTCACCCGGGAGTATTCCAGAGTATCGATTTTCCACAGAGAACGTGAGTGTACTAATTAAGATCCAAGATCGCCCAAGGATAACTATATAATTATTTTTGGTGGGAAGAGAGGAAGTTTCCTGAGAGTTCTCTAGTTGATCTAAGAATCAAGAATTACTTCAAGATTATCTATATCGGGACATCAGAGCACTAACCACAGAAAGAGATGAGAAGGGGGCTAGGAAGGTCTGACTACGGTCCTACAAACACCGATCCGAACGTGGTGGAATACGTCGACCGTTAGGGCTGTCACTACCCTAAGGCTACCACAACAATCCGCAGGATTGGGTGCAATTCCAGGTAATTGCAAGACTAAACACCACGTCTAATCTATTAATTACTACTCTAATGTTTCAAAGATTAGAGCACTTGATGCAAGCGGGAATCCAATAAATAACTTGAATGTAAATAAAAGTAATTAGAGAACTCAGGAATTATGAATTGAAGAACCTGGAGAATGATGAAGAACGAACCAGATGCTGCAAAAGTATAATGTTGAGGAAGATCCGACAGATCCGGCTCCTCCTCCGCTCTCCTCTTCTCTCTCCCTATTTTCTAGATTACAACTAGAACTAACTAGAACTAGAACTAGAGGAACTAGAACTAGAACTAGATCTAGATGAACTAGAGGTAGAACTAGAAGAACTAGAGGGATCCTCTCTACTTGGATGAAGAATTGAAATCCTAGCTTTGATTCTGTAGAAGAGGTATGATCTCCAGGGGCCAGGGGGGTCTGGTTTTATAGTCCCTTCAAGTGAATCTGGGCCGTCGGATCAAACCGACATTGATCGTATGGTTTTCCTTGAAGTATTAGGTCGGTGGAGCATGATCCCCGAACTTCACCCTGATTGGTCCAGGGGGGAGGGCGGGCGCCCTCAGGACTAGGGCGGGCGCCCTGTCCCTGAGGCCTCTCGGCTTCCGCTTCGGTCCCGTGGCTTCTGGAATCTTCTAGATAATAGAAAATTGCGCGGCACGTTAATATCTCTATGTAAACCCGACGTGTGGGCCTTTCCTCCATATTTCCTGATAACCCCCTGCAGAAATAGACAAACACCAAAACTCGTGGAATTCTGTCAGATAAAACCCTAAGTCTAGGTGTTGGTTGCATTTGGATCCTTTTCTATGATTAGTTGATGGTTAAATATGATCATTAAGGACTGTCAACACGCTTTCCATTACATCTCCTCCAATGTTGATGCAACACATGCACCAACTAAGCACCAAATGATATGATCCATTTCATATCATCACGTTACCGTATTGGTTTATCAATCTTGACCTCACTTGCTCTTCACCGTTGCCTCAGTCCATCGGTGCCAAGTCTTGCTCAAGCTTCACCGTCACACGTGGTCCCTCGCTTTAAAGCCTCTGACTTGCCCTTCACTCTTGCAACCGGTCCAACAAGCCAAGCCTCATCTTGATCTTCTCCACCTTGGTCACATGACTCCATGTAATGTCTTATATGCAATGAGCTCCTTCATCATCACATAATCACCTGTGGATTAATCTCCTATGTATCTCACATAAACACTATTAGTCCAACTAAGTTGTCACTCAATTACCAAAACCAAACAAGGACCTTTCTCTCGGCCTCGCGCGCTCATCCTCGTCGTTCACTCGTCCTCCTATATATATATATATATGAATGATGATGAATAGATGTATATAAATGTAACTACATCTATTCATACATCAATTCATATATATATATAGAAATATATACATCTATTGAAATATATATATATATATATATTTCAATAGATGTATATATTTCTATATATATATATATATATATATATATATATATGAATTGATGTATGAATAGATGTATATAGATGTAACTTGATATAAATGTCATATGACTCATTGTGTGTGTGTATATATATATTACGAGATAAAGCCTAGGTACTCTAAGATTGGATATATATATATATATATATGCCTGCAATCAATATATATATAGACATCTTTTATATATGCCTATAAATTATGAGACAAATCTTTTAAGCCTAGTTACTCTATAATTGGATAATTTAAAATGAATGTCATATGACTCATTATATATATATAGAGAGAGAGAGTATACTCTGTGGCTACAGAATATCTTATTTTGTAGCCAGACCAACCGACCACATCACCTGTGACCAACCGCACCAGCTGCTGATCGAATCGTCATTTACTGCAATGCATGCAGCCATGCAGGAACGTTCCTCTACGTTGATTAATAAGATCACTCCCAATGCAGAAATAATCATGATTTCTATAGATATTAATTGCAGTGTCACCTAAGCATTTTGCTAATTTGGTAAGAGAGAGAGCAAAAATTATAGAAACTGGGTCTAAGTTAGAAACCATGTCTACACAAAATCCAAGACATAAAGTGATATGATTGGCTAAGAATAGAGAGAGAATGAATATGATTGGATAAAAAAATATTCGATAGAAACTATCCATTGAGACCATAGTTTTTATATATAGTGTCTATAAAAATTAATATGTATACAAACTACATTTAATTTTTAGCATTAGGAGTGCCCTAAGAACCGTTCATCAGCGCTGCCGGTAATTACGTCAATTGTTTCTGAATATTCGCCACATCTGGAGGCTTCCATTATTTGTGCATGAGACGTCTCTAAAAAGTGTCGTAACTTGGCTGTACTTGTCACGTCCATGGCTGCAGACGACAGTAATTTGACAAATATATATGTTTACTATAATTGAATGGTCAAGTTACCAATTGCCGCAAGAAAGTCCCCATGATTTTACGTCAAGATATTCAGCCGAGCCTGTTACTGTAATGGTATATTCGGTTTACGATAATCACATCATCAGTTACCATAATCGAGTTACCATAATGACATATTCGGTTTACTACAATATTTCAGTTATGTATCTTCTCTACTATAATTGAAATCTTCTCTAGACAAATTCTACCTGCAAGATCAACGACTCACAGCACATATCCTACAGATTTAACGGCCCAGATTAGAAGTATGATCATGATCTTACACACCTTCAGCCTCGCACGGCTCCATCGCCCGCCGCGAGCGCGGCCGCAGCTCACCCGGCCGCCGCTGCCCGCCCCGGTGCTGCGTCGCCCGTTGCGCCCGTCGGAGCTGCGCCAGTCCGCTCGCCTGCCCGTCCTCGCAGCGCGCTGCCTAACCATCGCCCGCCACCCGCCGCCTGACGTGCCTCCCACAGCGCGCGCGCACCGTAGCTCACCCGGCTGCCGCTGCTCGGCCACCGCCCGCCGCACGGCGTCGCGCCCGCCGGAGCTGCGTCAGTCCGCCTGTCCTCACAGCGCGCTGTCCGACCATCGCCCGCCGCCCGGCACGCCTCCCGGCGCGAGTGCGGCCGCAGCTCACCCGGCCGCCGCTGCTCAGCCACCGCCCGCCGCCCGCCACCCAACGTCGGTGCCAGAGCCGCGAGACCGTCGTCGTGCTCTGTCCGTCCGTCGCTGTAGACGGAGAGAAGGGCATCCATGCAAATAGAAACTTTTTACCGTGTTCACTTTGTAATCTTCTCTACTATAATTGAAATCTTCTCTAGGCAAATTCTACCTGCAAGATCAACGACTCACAGCACATATCCTACAGATTTAACGGCCCAGATTAGAAGTATGATCATGACCTTACACACCCTCAGCCTCGCGTCAATCACACATCACACAAATTCACCACGAGCACGGCTCCATCGCCCGCCGCGAGCGCGGCCGCAGCTCACCCGGCCGCCGCTGCCCGCCCCGGTGCTGCGTCGCCCGTTGCGCCCGTCGGAGCTGCGCCAGTCCGCTCGCCTGCCCGTCCTCGCAGCGCGCTGCCTAACCATCGCCCGCCACCCGCCGCCCGACGTGCCTCCCACAGCGCGCGCGCACCGTAGCTCACCCGGCTGCCGCTGCTCGGCCCCCGCCCGCCGCACGGCGCCGCGCCCGCCGGAGCTGCGCCAGTCCGCCTGTCCTCGCAGCGCGCTGTCCGACCATCGCCTGCCACCCGCCGCCCGGCACGCCTCCCGGCGCGAGTGCGGCCGCAGCTCACCCGGCCGCCGCTGCTCGGCCACCGCCCGCTGCCCGCCACCCGACGTCGGTGCCAGAGCCACGAGACCGTCGTCGTGCTCTGTCCGTCCGTCGCTGTAGACGGAGAGAAGGGCATCCATGCAAATAGAAACTTTTTACCGTGTTCACTTTGTAAAACTGCTAGAGAGAAGAATTTTCTGATTTGGGTTTGATTAATTACAAGAAAATTTTGTGTTCACTTTGCAAATAGCCCTAGGAAAAAAACCACGCTTATGGTGATTTTACCAAGTTAGAATACTAAATTGTTGGAGAGAGATCTTTTTTTTACTTGCCAATGGGCCTTTAAATCTGTAGGATATGTGTTGTGAGGCGTTGATCTTACAGGTGGGATTTGACTGGAGAAGATTTCATATATAGTAGAGATAAAATAGCGACTTGCGGATCCCATACTAACTTGAGAAGATTCCTGATTTTTTTCCATACTGCATTTGATTGTTCCATCTATTTTATCTTCCATAGTTCCTGCTTTAGATTAATAAAGAAGTAATATCCTGTTAATGACTTTAATATTTGCATGAGTTTATTCATGCAGTATGTTATTTCACTTGAATAATAGAACCAGTTTGATGTGAGAATAGATGGGGCTCATTGGCTTTTTTCTATTTCACCAGATTGTCAGATCAATTTTTCAAGACTTGGAATGGTCTCAGTTTGAGTATTTGTGCAATACAATTATACAAATTGCTTATAGTAAAATATTCTATTTGGTGATTGCTAAGTTTGATATGGTAAATGTGTTCATGAATTACAAAAGTTGGTGCTAATTTAGTCTTCAATATTCATGCCTTAATTTGTGGTTTTGCTCCTGGTTCAGTATTGAAAATTTCTTAGAACTTTGATGAACTTGACAGATAATCCTACCAGCATGAGCACCAGCCAAAAGTAGAGAGAATATAATGTTACACAATAGAATGCCAACTTTATATGCACCCTTAATTCGTGATGGGTGAATAAATAAATTCTATTTGTATGTTCTCTTATCTGGAGCAGCTTTGTACAATGATCAAGACCATCTGAAACTTCTGAACAAGAGTATTTTAATTTCCCTTTAGCCTTGTGTATAATTTAGTGTTTGCTTGTCTTCTTGGCATTGTGTGATAGACTGAAGATAGGTGCCTGATTTTGTCAGACATTTTTTGTTTTATTATTCCTTTAATCGATCTCTACAATTTTGTTTTTCTTGGTTGTTTGTCCAGTAAGGCAGACATACGCCTACACTAACTACAATTAAGTATCTCATTTTTTATGGACTTGTTACCAATGTTACAAGACAAATGATGGGCATTTGTAGATCAGCTGTGTTTCTCAACTTTTCTACATAGCATCTGTTAAAACCAAATATATATTCCCAAATAAAGTACCATAATTTTCATATAGACCTTTTTGTTAGTAGGGTAGGTTTGTTTTTTAGTTTTTTGATTTATTTTAGTTTTGTAATTTTTTTCTAAATGTCATCGTAGCGTTAGCACGGGCAATATACTAGTTTACTAAAATACCTCTAAAGGATGATGAAAAAAATTAGCTCTAAAGGAATACGACAATATATGATATGATACATTACAAGCGAGTTACCGCAATGGCATATTTAATTTACTAAAATCTACGAAGAAATACAACATTGCTATTTACCACGAGCTACCATAGTGGCTTATTCAATTTACTACAATGGCATCCTCAAGTTACCGCAATGGAGCTTTTCGTCCATGCATTGAGGTCGAGAGGCAATGGCCTCATGTTCTACCACTGTTTTTTTCTTTTTTGACAATGTGTTCTATCACTGGTTTGGAAGCCCTTTGCTGACAACTCCGCCGTCGTAGTGGACATACTTGACATCTTGCTTGTGATCTTGTTTAGGCCTTGTTTACTTCTCCAAAAATTTTGCAAAACTTTTCAGATTCCTCGTCACATCGAATCTTTAGACGTATGCATTGAGTATTAAATATAGATAAAAATAAAAATTAATTGCACAGTTTGGTCGGAATTGACGAGACGAATCTTTTGAGTCTAGTTAGTCTATAATTAAATAATATTTGTCAAATACAGACGAAAATGCTACTATTTATATTTTGCAAAAAGTTTTGGAAGTAAACAAGGCCTTACTAGAGAGTAGAGACAGGTAGGGATGGCGAGACCAGTACCCTCCACAACCTCTGCTCTGAAGGTGAAAGCAAGGATAATGCACCTGGGGATCAGAAAAAAATAAAGATAAAACCTTTAGCAAGACCATCAGACTAATAGCATCTTCTAGAAAGAATATGTGAAAAAATAAGAACCTTTAGATGACCTCCCAATAATCCTCATGTTGTTGGCAACAGCAACACCGGTGGAAGATTGGGACGTCCAGCTGCAGCCTGCAGGAGTCGACGATGTCAGAGACTACTACTACCGGTTGGCCGGCTGCCGCTGTGCTAGCGCCCGCCGCAGGAACGTGTCGCTGCCGCGCCCCCTCCAGCTCCTCGTCGCTCCCCTCTCCCACTGCCCCAGCGTACCGTCGCACGGCACCTCAGCTCCCCAAGGTACGTCACCCCGGTGCCGCCGGAGTCCAGCGTCCCTAGTTGACGACGCTGAGTCGCCGAGTAGTAGAGGTAGGCCGCGAGGACCGGCGTAGTATAGGAGGCAGACAGCCACTACTACCTAACACGCTTTTGGTCACTTGTCCAAAATTAACAATAATTTCGGCCGAAACAGCGTGCGAGACAAAAACATATTTAGTCCCGGTTGGTGAGACCAACCGGGACTAAAAGTCTCCTGCCCAACGGCTATTGTGTCAGACATCGGTAGAGGGAACCTTTAGTTCCGGTTGGTCTCACCAACCGGGACAAAAGCCTAGCCTTCGGTACCACCAACCAGGATTAAAAGCTGTTGTCCCGGTCTGTCCCACCGGCCGGGACTAGTGTTGGAATTTAGATCCGGTTTTTAAAAGAAACCGGGACTAAATGTCTCTCCCCATATTTGAACTCTTCTTCCCGTGGCCGAGCCCATAGATCTTCACTCTTTTGCTGTGTTCTTCATTTGGAGTTGCTTGTTCTTGCTCTCATCTCCGGCTATTGATTCATTTCATCGTTTCTACACCGTCATCGACTTGTTAAGAGGTCACTAGCTTCATCTTCTCAACATTTAGAAGCGGCATATGTCATTTTCTAGTGTTATGTATATTGTTTTTTATTTTATGGTTTTTTAAGAGGTTATTAGCTTCATCGCCATTTCAAAAGCGACGTGTTTTTTAGAGAAATAGTGGTAATATGTTTTTTATTTTAATTAGTTTAGAAAAAAATTAAAAACATATATTACTTTAATTTGCAATTTTTGACCGATTTAGTTAGTTAATTATAACTAGTATGCATACCACATTTCATGATTATTTAGGAAAATAGAGAATTTTTGTGCTTTTTTAATTTTGCTTGTTTAGAAAAATTAGAAATAGAGAATTTTAGGTTTTTTGTTACTTTAATTTCTCTATTAAAAATTAGAAACTTATAATACTTTAATTTGCAATTTATGACAAGGTTAATTAGTTAATTATAACTAGTATGCATACCACATTTCATGATTTGTTAGAAATATAGATAACTTTTGTGCTTTTTTTAATTTTGGTTGTTTAGAAAAATTAGAAATAGAGAATTTTAGGTTTTTTGTTACTTTAATTTCTCTATTAAAAATTAGAAACTTATATTTCTTTAATTTGCACTTTATGACATAGTTAATTAGTTAATTATAACTAGTATGCATGCCACATTTCATGATTAGTTAGAAAATAGAGAACTTTTATGTCTTTTTAATTTTGTTGGTTTAGAAAAACCAGAAATAGAGAATTTTAGGTTATTTGTTACTTTAATTTCTTTATAAAAAATTAGAAACTTATAATACTTTACTTTGCAATGCAGACAATGACACGTCATTGGATGTACAATGCCGATCGCCGCTCTAAAAAATTCATTGATGGTGTGCATTATTTCTTAAGAGTGGCCGAGGAAAACAAGAGGGATGGATTCATATGTTGCCCATGTGCCTTGTGTCAGAATTTGAAGAAATATTCTAGCTCTAGAAATATTCACTCACATTGGTTGAAGTCAGGTTTTATGCCAAACTATATTTGTTGGACCAAGCATGGAGAAAACGGGATAATGATGGAAGAAGGTGAAGAAGAACAGTTGGAGCCTGACGACATTATTGCTCAATACGGTGACTTCGGTGATACAGCAATGGGAGAAGCTGAAGATGAGGCAGGTGCAGAAGGCGCACCTGTTGAAGATGATGCTCTTGGTGATGTCATTCGTGATGCACAAAAAGATTGCGAAAGTGAAAAAGAGAAGACAAAGTTTGACCACATGGTAGAAGATCACAAGAAATTACTATACCCATCTGCCCAGGATGGGCAAAAAAAACTGGGTACAACACTAGAATTGTTAAAATGGAAGGCACAGAATGGTGTATCCGATAAGGCATTTGGGCAATTACTGAAGATCAAAAAAATGCTGCCGAAGCCTAATGAACTGCCCACTACTACGTACGAAGCAAAACAGATCGTCTGTCCTTTGGGATTAGAAATCAAGAAGATACATGCATGTCCTAACGACTGCATCCTATACCGTGGCAAGGACTACGAGAATTTAGATGAATGCCCCGTATGTAAAGCATCACGGTATAAGATCAGGCGAGATGACCCCTGGTGATGTTGAGGGAGAAGAACATCCCAGAAAAAAAATCCCTGCAAAGGTTATGTGGTATGCTCCTATAATACCACGTCTGAAACGTCTTTTTAGAAATAAGGACCATGCAAAATTGTTGCGGTGGCACAAAGAAGACCGTAAAGTAGACAACATGTTGAGACACCCTGCTGATGGGTCCCAATGGAGAGCAATAGACAGAGAATTTCCAGAGTTTGCAAAAGACGCAAGAAACTTAAGGTTCGCTTTAAGTACGGACGGTATGAATCCTTTTGGTGAGCACAGCAGTAGTCATAGCACTTGGCCTGTTACACTATGTATCTACAACTTTCCTCCATGGTTATGCATGAAGCGAAAGTTCATTATGATGCCGGTGCTCATCCAAGGCCCGAAGCAACCGGGCAATGACATTGATGTCTATCTAAGGCCATTAATTGAAGAACTCCTTCTTTTATGGAGTGAAACAGGTGTTCGTGTGTGCGATGAGTACAAACAGGGACACCATCCCAACACTTTGTCAAATGCAAAAATGGTCTATATATTAAATGTAGATTTTGATGAGTGGAACAATATTGGTAATCATGACTTTTTTGTTCGAGACCATCTAGGGTTCCGAAAACCGATGTGTGGCTATGAATTCTATCAAAATTCAAAATTGAGTGGTTCAAACTTTTCCAAAAGAAAAGTTGACCATTAGACAAAATGTAGAACTTGATGAGTGCAACAAACTTTGTATTCATTACTTTTCCATTTGGGAGCATATAGGGTTCGGTCAAAGTGTGTGTTTCTAAAAACCAATGCTTTGACTTTGGTCAAACTTGGTCAACTTGAAATAAAAAAAATTGAATACAAAGTTGGTAGAGATCATCAAGATCTACATTTGATATATTGTCCATTTTTCCATTTGGATAAATTTGAGCCAATCCTAAGCACATTTGTTCAAAATCCAAGACGGGTTTTGGTCAAACTTGGTCAAATGACCCATTCGATGACTTGAAATGAAAAAAATTTGAATAAAAAGTTGTTAGGTGAATATTGTTGTAAGCATAAATAAATAAGAAAAAGAGAAAAATCTTTAAAAAATAATCCGATGTAATGGTGAATATCACGTATATCATGTTTTTGGAGATAAATGATGATAAATAAATAAAATTTATGTTTAAAATTTCTATCAAAAACATCTACTTTAAGATATTAAAATTAAATCATTCATTTTTGTATTAACAAAATACTAATTATTTTTCATATTTAAGTTTGCTAATATAAGTGATGAAAAGATTTTATGTTTCCAAATTTATTATGTAAGCAATTAGACCAAAAGAAATGAAACTATTATTTTTTAACAAATTAATACCTATGATTCTATTTACTATGCAATTAACAACATTAATCTAATTATTGTAAGTATAAATAATAAGAAACAGCAAAAATACATTTAGTCCCGGTTCCTAGCTAGAACCGGGACTAAAGGTTGCCTTTTGTCTCGGTTCTTTCCAGGAACCGGGACTAAAGGGTGGAACTTTAGTGCTGGTGCGTATCACCAACCGGGACTAAAGACCTTTTAGTCCCGGTTGGTGATACGCACCGGGACTAAACATCTCCGCGTATATTTAAGCCAACAGTCGTCTTTCTCGCCGATCCAGATCGATCCCGAGCCCTAGCCCAAGCCCGTCGCGCGCCGCTCCCGCCGTGAGCCCTCGTCTCGTCTCCGACCACCGTCGTCTCATCTCCGACCGTCGTCGTCTCGAGTCCAGGAGCGCCGCCGCCACCGCCGCCACCACCACTCGTCCACCACTCGTCCCCGTAGACGTACGACGCCACCACCACGTGCCGAGCGGAAGACGTACGGCGCCGCCACCGCGCGCCGAGCGGAAGCTCCGCCAGCCCTCATCTGCGGCCCGAGCGCTGCCACTGCCGAGGCCGCCACCGCCACTGACGACTGCACAGTTATCGATCTCTGACACCAAGTTTAATTACCTATATACATATATATACATGCAGTTTGTTTTTCCCATATGCAAAATATGAACAGTGTACAATGTTTTATGTATGGATGTGACATGGAATTTGAAATATTTTGCAAAATATTTGGGAAAATGTACAATGCTTTATGTATGTTTGCTCTTTCGTCCCCGGGTGGTGGCTCGCGCCCTCGTCCCTCGCCGTCGCCTCGCGCCCTCGTCCCCAGCCGAGCGCCGTCGTCTCGAGCCCAACTAGGAGCGCCGCCGCCGCCGCAGCCACCCGTCGTCCTCGGGACGAGCCGAGGAGCGCCGCCGCCGCCACAACCACCCCGTCGTCCTCGGGACGAGCCGAGGAAAGCCGCCACCGTTCTACCGGCCCCGCTTTCTTCTCCGACTGTGTTGAGCGCTCTGTTGTATATATATTGAGATGAGATGATATAATTTATATTTTATAATTTATCCTTTGTATGATATAATGTATCCTGTGTAAAAACTTGAAATTTGTAATTTATTTTTACAGCATGTTTCTAAGGCCTTAGTTGTAATTAGTTATTGTTATTTATCTCATGTAGAAGCTTAATTAGTTTATGAGAGCAGTTTGGATATTAATTAAAAAATTAATTACATAATTTCTCTAAAAATATGAGACAAATTTATTATATCTAATTAATCCGTTTTTTGCATATTTGTGTTATAATAACAATTATGGCTAACATAAACTAATTAAGTTTAAAAGGTTTCTCTCGCGGTGTCCCTATGTACTGTGTAATTAGTTATTTTTTTCTCTATATTTAATACTCTTAGCTAATTTTATCTAATTTTTAGCTAAGGCATGTATACATATATATGGAAGTGTTTTGTTTATCATATTTGTCTCGCAAATTAATTACATGTTGTAAACATATATATGAAGGGCTTTGTTTGCTTGCAAAAAATTTGTCTCACAAATTTTTCTCGCAAATTAATTACATGTTGTAAACATATATATGGAGGGCCTTGTTTACTTGCAAAAAATTTGTCTCGCAAATTAATAACATCCTGCAGTGGCGTTTTTATTTATCCATACATTTTTATCTATCTATGCAAGAGTTAATGGACAAAAAATGGAAGTGCTTTCATTTTTTTAGATATTTATAAAAAAGTTACACATCTAGATTTACTTGTTGATAAATATTTATATGTATTAAAATATTCATTAGATAAAGTGTAGACAAATATTTTATGATAAAAATCCCAAAATGTGTGGACAAATATTGTATCCAAATATTGTCTAGTACGAGATTTGACAAATAACTTTTAACACTTGATTAAATTTGCAGAAATGGCCAATCCGAATGACAACATGGATGATGCAATGATGGAACTAATCAACAGCGGCGCCAATCTAGATCCCCAAGGCGAAGATGATGGGAGTCAGTACTTTGCTGATTATGAAGAACTTATGGGAGACAATCCTGATGAGGTCTATTATATGTATATATATGAAATTAAAATAAATAACATTTATACTAATATATTTATACTTGTTTGTGTAGCCCTCTAAATTGGCAACAACTTCTGAGAAGAGTAGAAAAGTGCGCGGCCCGAAGAAACCGTTGGAGGGTCGGTATATTCTGTCAGAATTCGATGAGGGTACATGACAAGCACTTGGGGCTAATTCTAAAAAATTTGTTGCGCACTATGGCTACCTTGTAAGGGACAGGCTCCCGGTCGGTGCTCGTGAATGGAGGCAACAGAAATATAACCCTAATATTAGTTTTGTCTCAGATCGTGACAAGGAATTGATTTGGCAAGATATCCTTCAATATTTCACGCTTGATAACAGGATGAAGCTTTGAAGGAGAAGGTTAAAATCTGGGCTATGCAGAAGATGGCCAAACAATTTCAGGCTTGGAGGAAGACATTATACAAGACTTTTGTTGCACAAGGCCGGACACCAGATTTCACCAACAAGGCCTGCGTCAAGTTGAGGCCTTTTTGGGATGAGTTCGTAGAGTTTAAGAACTCAGAAGAGGGTCAGGCACGGATGATCAAGAATCAAGAAAATGCTAAACAAAAGCAATACCACCATCACTTGGGTTCAGGTGGCTACAGGACTGCTATTCCTAAGTGGCAAAAGCTGGAACAGGAGATTCTTGGGAGAGGGATCGAACCAGAATCAATGCACTGGCCCGAGCGCGCCAAGTATTGGTTCTCTGGTCACGGGGGAACCATAGACCTAGAGACCGGAAAGATAGTGTACGGCGAAAAGCTCGAGAGAGTAGGACAGAGAATGGCCTATGCTAGAGGATTAGTTGAAAGCGGCACCTGGCAGCCAAATAGAGAAAAGGATGAGCTGACATACGCCCTGGAGACTGCTGAACACGGTGGGCGAACCAGAGGCTATGGGGAGGTATCATAGGAGCATGGCTTCCCTAAAGATAGACCGAGTTATAGAAGCCGCCAACGAAAGAAGGAAGAGGAAGCAGAGCGGTTGCATAGGTTGGAGGCAATGGTGATTGAGTCACGCGAAGCGGCTTGTGAAGCGATAGCGCGAGAGAAAGCGCTTGAAGAGAGAATGAACGAGGAGATCAAAAGACAAGTGCAGATTGCAGTAAGTTCTATACAAGGGCAAACTGCATCAGAGCCTAGAGTCAACATTAGCCCCCCCGGTCAGTTGAAAAGTAGTTGTGCTTCCACAGAGATGCCAACTATTCAAGACGACGTGGGGTTGCACTTTCCGGTGGATGACATCACTAAACCTCTAACAACATATGAGCTGCACATTCCACAGGGGACTGCCACAGTCATGGTTGCTGTCGGTGTTGTAACTCCTGTCGACCCTACGAGGACACCAAGAATCCATGGGGCGATAGTTCCACCTGGATATGCTAGTGTCTCGGTGGATAGAGTTGTCAAAAGCTTCAGTAATGTGCAGCTTGAGATAGAAGGAGGTGATGGAGAGAAGACTCTAGGAGAAGCAGAGAAGACTTTTATTTGTTGGCGCAAGCGCTACATCATTATTCCTAGGGCATCACCTAGTAGTCTACCACCACCTCCTCGTCATGAATCTAATCCTAGGTGCGGATGAAAATTGACTATACATTTGTTCACTAAATTTATTTTGCATTCTCTTAGTTAGCGGTTTACTCATATACCTTTTGTTTTCACAGGTGGTCACCGACATGTCATAGTGCTGCGGGTGATGACGAGGGAGTGCAAGACACGGCTGCATCACCTCGGTCTCCAACGCCACCACCTATGGCTCCAACACCGCCACCTCAGGCTCCAACACCGCCACCTCAGGCTCCAACACCGCCACCTAGGGCTCCAACGCCGCCTCCTCGGGCTCCAACACCGCCACCGGCCGCCCCCATCGCCTCCACACGTGGCTCCAGCACGAAAGAAGAGGCCGTCCACACAATCAAATGTGTCGGCCGCCCCGCCGCCAAAAAAGAAAGCCTCCGAAAAGAAACAAGCTATCATTCCTAAGAAGCTGTCCTATGAGAAGACTGATGCAGAACTAAATGCTTCAGTAAAATCAGACGTGGATAGTTTCTTCAAGAAACTTAAGACTGAAAGAGAAGCCAAGCGAAACCCTGAGAAGTCGTACCTCTTACTACGGTCAGAAGATCTACGACAAAGGGTTGAGGCTGAACAATAAAAGAGGCGTGAAGCTCAGAAAGAATCATCATCTTTATCGGACTATGATCGCACTTTAAGGAAATTCATAGAAGAAGAGAAGAAGAAAGAGAAAAGAGCACGCAAGGGTGTAGCACAGCTCGGGGAACAATCAAAGCAATGAGTGCCCCCGCTAGTCATTGGAAATGAATATGGTTGAAACATTGACGTGCTAGACCAGCAGATACCGGCAGATTTAAAATTTGATGAGCTTGAAATTTTTTTTGCAGAAACTAGTCTTAGCTTAGCCCAAATGATAGCGGGGGCACCAATTGAAAGTGCTCTACAAATTGATCATTGGCAGAAGAAATATACATATGGCAAGAGTTTATACAACCCTGCGACCCTCAGCAAGCTTGGAACGCAAATGTACATGCTAAACAAATGGTACATGGAAGCGTGTGGCAGAAAAGCAGATGATTATATTTGTGTCCGAATTAGAAACTATCATTACTTCCGTGGTGATGATATTATTTATGTTCAATTTAATGAGCTACACCAACTATGCCACATGGACGCTCTTGACAAATCTCTAATGAGTTGCTTCTGTCTGTAAGTGATTCTTCCTTTCAATAATGTCTCTGTAACTTATCATGTATATATATAACTAAGGCCTTGTTTAGTTACCAAAATTTTTTGGATTCTTGTACTGTAGCATTTTCGTTTTTATTTGATAATTATTGTCCAATCATAGACTACCTAGGCTCAAAAGATTCACCTTGCGGTTTACAGGCAAACTGTGTAATTAATTTTTATTTTTGTCTATATTTAATGCTCCATGCATGTGCCGAAAGATTCGATGTGACGGAAAATCTTGATTTTTTTTGGTTTTTGGGGTAAACTAAACAAGGCCTAATTACAGAAACCCGCTATACATATGCAGAAACATGATGAGGGACCTCAGAGTTAGAAATGACAAGGAGATTGGATTTATGGATCCCAATGTTGTATTCAAAGACCACAAGACCCCGTATGTCTTATGGAGAACTCAAACGGAGAGAAATATACGGAGGTTCTTGATCAACCAAAAAGATAAAAGATATATACTCTTTCCCTACAACTTTAAGTTAGTGTCGTTATCGTGTGTACATTCTATTTAACTAATTAATTAGATCAATATGAAGATATATACTAATTTTGCCTACATATGCACACAAATGCAGCTTTCATTGGATAGTAATTGTCATTGATCTCTGGCAATGTCAATTGGTAATCTATGACACATTGAGAAAACCACAGGACGATTACCAAGAAATGATAGATATTATCCAAGGGTAACTCTGATCTCTATATATTAAACTCTGCTCTTTTAACTTGGTAATGGATAATTAATAATGATCGTTTTATTGCTAGGGTTTGGGCTGGGTTCGTGCAGAAACACCGTCCAGAGTTGAATGCATCACTTTCAAAGCCCATCTTACTTCAGTGGGTTCTACGGCAGACACCGGGCAACAATTTGTGTGGCTACTATGTGTGCGAGTTTATGACGGTGTATGCCAAAAGAACTAATCTTGAGCACCTAAAAGTATGTAACATGTATATATAATAAGTTTATTTCATTTATTTGTTGCTATTTAATAATCCTATTCATATCTCTAACTTTTTTCTTTAATGTCTATTAAAGGAGATGTGGCTGAAGGAGCAGGTGTTGGATGCGGTGCGCCTAAAAGGAATTCAGTAGATAATCGCAGGATTTCTTAACGACCAAGTCCTGGATCCCGGCGGCGAGTGCTACTTCAACCCTCAGGAGCAGATGAAACCAAATAACGATGATCATTTGTACTATGCTTGAGTGGCGGAGATAAATTGTGTTGTAAATACTTTGTCCGTGAAGCATATGTGTAAATATTATATTATGGACCTATAGATACATATTATTTATATATATATAGTGTTTTATAGTATATTTATATGTAATCCTTTAAATTATATAAATTATAGGTGCGCGTTCCATAAACTACCAGCAAACAATACGCATTCGAAAATAACAATAGCATAATTGTAAACCCTAAATGGAAAACCAAATGAAAAGAAAAAGAAAAAAGTATTTAGTCCCGGTTGGTAGCAACAACCGGAACTAAAAGTGGAGGCCAGGTGGCACATCCTGGCGCACCTTTTAGTCCCGGTTGCTGTTACCAACCGGGACTACTCCCGGTCCACGGAATCGGGACTAAAGGTGGGACACTTAGTCCCGAAACCTTAGCTCCGGTTCCGTAGTCAGGACTAAAGGCGCTTACGGCCGGGGCTAAAGCCCTTCCCTGTACTAGTGAGCGAGGGCCGCAATTTGCGATGTTGCAGATCCATGTCTTTCTGGAGAGATGTAAATAAGCCTAATTTTTGGGCTAATTGAAGCACCAGTATTTATTGCTTTTTTTAATGGTGCGGTGGATAAATGGATGAAGTTTCGCTGACCAGGTGCGTTGGTGAGAGGATCGGGCTCGTGAGTTCTGTCCCGGCTACAGAATAAGGTATTTTATAGCTAGCTACAATGTAACAGTTATATATATATATATATATATATGGAAATTTCTTTCTACACGTACGTGTAGTTACTCTTATCTTCAATAAACTACATTCTATATGTATTTATACTTGTGTCGGTGTTTTCCCCCGGGGGGTCACACCAACGAGTAAATTTGTATGCGTGCTTCCTTTTCCGGATGGTGATGCAAGAAGGCACAGAGATTTATCCTGGTTCGGGCAAGAGAAGGCCCTACGTCCAGCGGGGGGAGAGAGTTTGTATTATCTTGCACCTAAGTGCTTGTACAGGGGCGAATACAAGCGTGGTATGAAGTGTGTAGCTCTACTACGTGTGTGTGTTCTTGTGTTGTGATGTCCCCCTCTTCTATTTCTGAGTCTCTCCTTTTATAGCTCCAAGGAGAGACACAGGGTACATACGTAGACGTTAGAGTAGGGATCGATAGCCGCATGGAGCGCTGACCTACTCGAGGCTTCCGTACGGCATGGCCTCGAGCCGTCCCATCTTGATAGCCCGGTGATGATTACGCGTGCTCCTGCGTTCTGCCCTGCCAGCCGCCTTGTGTTGGTTCTGAGGTCGCATGCTTGTACGGTATGGTGGCGGATCCGGCGGGGTAGCTGTGGTGTTGTCAGTCGACGCCCAACTTGTCCCTGGGAAGGGACCCTGTTCGGTCGAGGGTCGGACGCCGCGTAATATGCTGATATCTGGAGCGCTGACCTTGGTTGTCTCGAGGGGGTCCCGATTAGACGTTCCATCCTTGTTTCCTGCGTCCTGACACGCCCTGGGTCGTTCGGTGGGAAGGCTGCAAAAAGAACGATGGGACGGAAGCTTGTTCCCTATCACGCCTTCCGTGACCCGTGTGTTAGGTGGGGAAGCGTCAGGTGCATTTAATGCTCCGGCCCGCGTGCGCGCGTCAGGCGGCGGACAGTGTCCTTGCGCCCGGCGCCTCTCGGTTCGCTCGAGCCCGCTTCCGTTTTCGACGGCAGTCGTCGCTCGAGCCCTGACCGATTCGCTCGACGCTATTTCCGTCTTCGAGGCTACGACCGTCGATGGCGGCGCATACGTAAGAGTAGAGCGCCGAATTGAGGGTCTCGACCTTCGTACGGGCAATCTCATAATGCGCATCACTGAGGGTACCTCTTACCGATACCCTCGACAGTAGCCCCCGAGCCCTCGGAGGAGTTTTTGACTCCTTCGAGGGTTATGTTGTCTAATTCGCAGAAACGCTTTCGACACCAGTGGTGGAAGATTCTGACTGGCTCGTTTTTGCCCGGGGGTTTCGACGTACTCTCGATAGAGCGAGCGTCTTCCATCCCAAATTGAGTTCCTAGCGGGTAGTCCAAGTGAGAACCTGTGCCCCTTTCGAGGGGGTCAGCTGTAGCCCTGAGGCGTCCTCATAAAGCAGGGTCGACATGGTCGGGGATACCAGTCTCATTCGATAGAGACCGGCGGCTCGATGCCTCCCGTCGAGGGGATTCCTCTCGACTGTCTCGACCCTACCTTGAACATCGCCAGCGAGTCCTCGAGGCGGGCCTCGATCTTCGACCGCTCGCTGGGGATCCCTGACTCTGGCGCTCGAGATCGGCTGTCGAACCCTTTTGGCGGGCCAGCCATCGACCTCTCGAGACTTTTGTGGTTACGTCCCTTGGCTTACGAGGGAAGGAAACGGCCGTGGCGGTTCGCCTTTCTGCCCGTTGGGCGCGCCTTTTTAGGGGGATGACGTTACGACACCGTATCGGCGAGGAATTCGGAGAGTCCGGCCTGTGAGGAGAGAGAGAGGACTGTCAGGCGGCGCATTTATGGGGAGAGTTACCTTGCTTCTCGGATCTGTCCGTTGGCGGACAGCTGCCTATAAATACGTCGTCGTGTCACCGCCGTTCCTCTCCCTTCCGTCTTCTCGCTCTTATTCCTTCGCTGCCTTTGCTTTCTCGCCATCTCACGCGCACACGCCCCCTCGAGCTGTAGCGAACCCGCCGTCCCTTTAGCCGAGATGCCTGTAAGACTCGTCGCCGCCGACGACTGGCGCCCGTCGTCGATGACGGAGCGCCGGCTGTTAGAGCTCGAGAAGGAGGGACTGCTGCGCCGCCGCACTTCGCTGTCGTCGCCAGAGTGGATCGCGCCGCCGGCGAGTCACAGGGCGCCTCAGCCGCCCGAGGGCTACGTGGTGTCGTTCGCCAAGTTTCACCGCCACGGTCTGGGCGCGCCCCCAAGCCGCTTCATGCGGGCCCTCTGCTTCCATTATGGGGTGGAGCTCCAGCACTTCTCTCCGAACGCCATCACCGTAGCGGCGGTCTTCGCCGCCGTGTGTGAGGGCTTCCTGGGGATGATGCCGCACTGGGAGCTGTGGCTCCACCTCTACAGGGGCGAGCTGTTTCACGCCTCCACCGGAACCACGGGCGTAAGGAAGCCCGTGCAGGCGGGTTGCCTCAATCTGGTGCAGAAGATGGGGAAGACGGACCGGCCGCGGGAGTACATCCCGGTAGGGTTGTCGACCAACCACGCCGGCTGGGACTCCCAATGGTTCTACCTGCGGAACGACGACAACCTCCTGCCTTCCTACTCGGGCCGTCTGATCTTGGAGCGTCCAGCGGACTGGACGTACGGCGTCGTCCAAGCTCATCAGTCTCGGCTCGACCCTCTCCTCGACGCTCTGAAGAAGCTTCGCCAGGAAGGTTTGACCGCCGCCCTCGTCCTCTCGGCCGTCCATCATCGGAGAGTTCTCCCTCTGATGTCACGACCGTTGAGGATGGACGAGATGGGCCCTGGCGTCTCATCTCGGGACCTCGAGGCATGTCGGATGTCCAACGAGCCTCCGGCGGACGACGAAGTCGCGGCCCGAGTCAGGGCCGCAATTGCCGGTGATTTTCAGCCGGAGCATGTCAACGGCTTCCCCATGAGACCTGACGCAGGCTCGATCGATCTGGTACGCTTTCTTCTTACGCGCATCCCCGATTCTGGGTTTCCTTTCTCCCCTCTCTTTTTTCTAAGTCTACCTTAGTTTTGGCAGGGTCGGATTGATGTCCGGTCCTCGAGGCCTCCGGTAAAGGAGGACGAGGTCGATCGCGACAAACGGCGCCAATCCGCCGAAAAGCTGAAGTCTGCCAAGGACTCCGCAAAGAAGGGGGAGAAGAAGAAGAACCTCGACCGCCAAGCATTAGAGGCGCGTCGAGCCAAATCCAGGCAGAGGGGGGAGCCTGAGGAAGAATCCCCCAATGATGACGACGATGACGACGAGGGCAGCGACGACTCCGAGGGGATGGCGTCGCGCCTCGATCGGATTCTCGAGGGGCCGCCTCGAGGCGACGCCGACGTCCCCCGGACAGAGGCGCCAGAGGAGGGTCCGAGCGGATCTCGTCGTCCCCGGGCCGACACCCCTCCCGCGCCCAAGGCGGGACAAGACGCACCGCGCCCTCCCCCGGTGCCCAGGGAGAGCGATCCGGCTGGGTCCCAGGCGTCGGGGCCGCTAACCCGTGGTCGCGCCGCGGCCTCTGAGAGAGGAGACGCCGGCCGTAAGAGCGCGGGTCCCGGCGTCCGCCAGGCGGGGACCGACGTACCTAAGCCGGTTCGTGCCCTCGAGGGGCCCGGAGCCCCGACGAGGGGTGGCTCGAGGCCCGCTGGTCGGGGTGGCGGAAGGCGAGCCGTTCTCCCCGTGGGGTAAGCCTTTTTTGATGTTGCGGTTTTTGTCTTCCCATTCTTCCACCTTTCCTCATATGCCGACCTTTTCTCAGGCTGAAGCGGACCCTTGAGCAGGCCCAACCGTCTATGGCCAAGAGGCTCAGAACGGGTGCCGCCTCCACGGAACCAGGTTCGTAGTTAATTCCCGGGCGTCGCGATATTCTTGCGTTGGTTATCATAACGTCTGACCCTTACCCTTTGTTTTGTAGGCTCATCCAGCACCCAACCTCCAGCCGGCGTCGAGAGGGCTTCATCTCGTCCCGCGCCTACTCCGCCGCCGCCGACTCATGATGCGGCCCCCCAGACGCGAGCGTCAGAGGGAGCCCCCGAGCCCTCTCGATTGGGGGTCGAGGGGGAACCCATCACCATCAGCGATACGTCTGATGGCAACGAAGCGTCTGGGGGCGCTCGACCTATGGAGGAAGAAGCATCGACCCCCAACGTCGCGGGACGGACTCCCTGGCCTGCAGGCCTTCGAGCTCTCGAGGCGCAAAGGAAGATGGTGGAGGAGGAGGAGCGGGAGCGCGAGGCGACGCAGCCGTCACTGGAGCTGCAGCAGCAGCGACCCCAGCCGGAGGAGCAGCTGCAGCATCAGCAGGAGGAGCGGCAGCAGCAACTGGGGCAGCAACAGCAGCTGGGGGGCCAAGAGGACGAGCCACTCGAGCCCCCGCCTCAAGGTTTGGCCGAACCGGCGCCACTGGCGTCGCAAGAGCCCGGCGATCAAGAGGAAAATTTGCCGGTGTACGGACCTCCCACCCCAGCGTGGCTCCTCCCGGGGGCGCCTGCCGCGATTCGGGCAGAGTCGGGGCGAGCGGACGGAGTGGTGGCGCTCGCCTGCATGATGCGCACCCCCACCGATCCCGAGTCCGAGATCAAGAGGACGATATACGGCATGGACGGGATCGCCCCAGGGTTCCTCCGGGAGCGTCGAGCATGGGAGGACCGCCTTCCCTCTGAGGAGGACGAGATTGGGTCGTCTGGGAGCAAGGACGGTACGTGGAAGACGGTGGACGACGACGGGCGGTTCCCTTGCCTCGCCGACCTGTTCTTGCGCCACGGGGGTTCCCTCGAGACCGTCGAGAACTTTATCCGCGGCGTCAAGGTGCGGGCTGATCGGGAGATGGAGAACTGGTGTCCCGATCGGATTCGTATCCGAGCTTCCAGCGACCCGTCCGAGCCCAATATCTTCCTCGACGACAAGAAGGAGGTCGAGAAGTGGGAGCATGTCGAGGAGCTCCGCCTTTGGATGAAACACGTGGTGGGGCTCCTATCGGACGTCATCAACAACGGGCTTGGGCCAGCTTATTTTGTAAGTGTTTCTCGAGCTCCAATCTTTGTGGTGCTTTCTGGTTTCTGTATTCTAATCCCTCTGACCCCTGATTCGCAGGATATGAAAGAGACCTCTCGCATCAAGTCCAGCTTCATACATGCCACGAGGGGCGGATGGGAGCAGCTTCCCCTCCTCAAGGATCAACTCCTCGAGTCGCAGGAAAAGCTGCTTAAAGCTTACAAAGATCTCATAGCACTCGAGGAGGAGAAGAAGGCGAGGGAGGCTGCTTTGGCCGAGGCCCGGGAGGTCTCGAAGAAGGCGGAGGAGGAGGCGATGCAGCTACGGGAGCGGGCTCTTACGGTCGAGGAGGCCGCGTCCAGAGCCCGGGAGGAGGCCTTGTCCTACAAGAGCGTTATTGCGGACCTGGACAAGGAGAAGGGCCTTCTCCAAACTGACCTGGACTCCCTCCGCGATACCTTCCAGAAGATGAAAGTGGCGTATGTGGACAATGAGGTCGCCAGGGGTGCCGCCGAGGACACAAAGAAGAAGGCCCTCGAAGACCTCGAGATGGAGCGAGCTCGATCCCGCAGTCTCTCTGACGACGTCGAGCGTCTGAAGGGAGAATTGCTGGAGAAGAGTGGAGCCGTTGCTCAGGCTGGCAGGGTGATCGAAGATCTCCGCGTCGCCAATACTGAGCTGGCGCGCTCCAACAGAGAGATCGAGCGTGCCAACACCAGATTGGTCGGCGAGAACACGGCCCTAGAGGAGAGCATCAAAGGTATGTTCCCTTTGTCGAATTTCCTTTTCGAGGTGTGCTTGAGTTTTTCCTAAAGCTTCTTTGTATTGGCCTTTACAGGGCTCAAGGACGAACTCCTGGCCGCCCAAGCCGAGGCTCGCAACGCCAAGGCTCAGCTCGAGGCTGAGGTTGCTTTGAACCGTCGAGTGCGGACGGCGATAAGCAATCTCTCGACCTCTTGGGAGGTCGAGCCTATGGATGAGTCGAGGGAGGACGCCCGAGGCGACGCCCTGATCGACCAGTTGTGCTACATAGGCGCGACGCTGCGAGATCGGGTGCGGGACGCCCTCCACATCGGGGTGAAGCGGGCGATGGCGGTTGTCTGCTCGGGCTTCTCCTACGACATGGAGGTGGTGTCCCACGGCTTCATCACCGACATCTCCAAGACCGACGCGGAGAATGAGGAGAGGCTCCATGCCTTGATCGACGACGCGGAGGCTCCTGGGGAAAGGTTGGCCAAGCTCTTCGAGCCTGAGGTGCTCCCTTCTGAGGCTAGCTCGGGCGGAGGCGAGGGCGGTGAGGATCGTGCTGCGGACTGAGGCCTGCGAGCCTGCTCAGGGCGCCTGAGGCCCCTTGTATGATACTTTATTAATTCTGCTGTTACGCAATATAGTATCTTTTTATAATTTGTTAACTGCTTATTTGTCTTTCCGCTCGAGGTTCCTTTGTTTCTTTTTGTTCCTACGTTTGTATCCCTTGCTCGATCTTTCGTCAAAAACAACCTCGATTACTTCAAGGGTGAGGAAGTGAGTAGAGTTTCCGTAGCCTAGGGGCGTGGGAGTTCTCCGGCTCATTATGCCTCGGCCTTTGAGGGGCTCGAGACGCCTTAGCTACTCGAACCGTGCAAGGTTTACCAAGCAAGAAAAGAAAATTTCTTGGCTTTTTCGACGTTTGGGGAGGGGTCGTCCCTCTGGTAGCCCCCGAGGGGGTGCGGACTATGATGGGTCATGGTTGGCATCCCCTTTTAACGTCGAGACTATGACTCGTAACTACTTTTGGTACAGAAAGAAGCCGCTCGAGGGAAAGACTTTATTTATTCATGCGTTCATTTACAAAGTCTTCGTACAAAATGTAGGATCGTAAATCTAGGACTTCTAGGGGTAGAATCGACGTAGCTGTTCGATGTTCCATGCGTTGGTGAAGACTGCCCCCTTTTCGTCCGCCAATTTGTACGTTCCTGGCTTAAGGACCTCGGCCACCACATACGAGCCTTCCCAAGGTGGGGTCAGCTTGTGGCGTCCTTGGTTGCTTTGCCTGCGTCGTAGGACAAGGTCGCCTACGTTGAGGTCCCTCTTGCGCACGTGCTTGTCGTGGTAGCGTCGGAGTCTCTGCTGATATCTAGCAGAGTTGAGGAGGGCCATGTCTCGAGCCTCCTCGAGTTGGTCGACCGCGTTTTCCTGAGTCTCTTTGTTCGATTGCTCGTTGTAAGCCTTGAGTCGTGGTGACCCATACTCGAGGTCTGTGGGGAGGATAGCTTCAGAGCCGTAGACCATGAAGAACGGGGTGTATTTTGTGGCCCTGCTTGGCGTTGTCCTAAGGCTCCATAGGACTGAAGAAAGCTCCTCGACCCATTTCTTGCCGAATTTCTTCAATCGATTGTAGATCCTTGGCTTGAGTCCTTGCAAAATCATGCCGTTGGCACGCTCGACCTGGCCGTTAGTTCGAGGGTGGGCTACTGCGGACCAGTTCACACGGATGTGATGCTGATCGCAGAAATCCAAGAACTTTCTGCCGGTGAACTGGGTGCCGTTGTCGGTGATGATGACATTGGGGATCCCAAACCGATGGATGATGTCGGAGAAGAAAAGGACGGCCTGCTCGGAGCGGATGTTGGTGATGGGTCGAGCCTCGATCCATTTGGAGAACTTGTCGATGGCCACCAGCAAATGGGTATACCCTCCTTTCGCCTTTTGTAGAGGTCCTACTAAATCGAGCCCCCATACCGCAAACGGCCAGGTGATGGGGATCATCTGAAGAGCGTGGGCGGGCAGATGCGTCTGTTTGGCGTAGAATTGGCACCCATGACACGAGCGTACGAGCTCGATGGCATCCGCCACGGCCGTTGGCCAGTAAAAGCCTTGCCGAAAAGCGTTTCCTACAAGGGTCCGTGGGGCGGCGTGATGGCCACAAGCCCCCGAGTGCAGGTCATCGAGGAGTTTTCGGCCTTCCTCTACGGTGATGCAACGTTGTAAGACCCCCGTAGGGCTCCGTCGATATAGCTCGTTGTCTTCGCCATAGATCACATATGATTTGGCCCGTCGAGCGATACGACGAGCTTCTGTCTTGTCTTCTAGCAACTCACCGCGGATAAGGCAGTCGAGGAACGGAGTGCGCCAATCGAATGGTCGACCCGGCCGTCGTTCTATCTCCATCACCTCTTCCTCCATCAAGAGCGCATCGACAGCATTGGTTGGATGGGCGATGGTGGTGTCGACGCCAGCCCCCGTGCCTAGGTCGACGGATGGCTCGTGAAGATCCTTTGAGAATGCATCAGGCGGCACTGTGCCTCTGGTAGATGCGATCTTGGCGAGTTCGTCGGCTGCCTCATTGTAGCGTCGAGCAACATGGACAAGCTCGAGGCCGTGGAACCTGTCTTCGAGTCGACGGACCTCCTTGCAGTACGCTTCCATTTTTGGGTCGTGGCAACTCGAGGTTTTCATTACCTGGTCGATGACGAGTTGGGAGTCGCCTCGGACGTCGAGGCGTCGGACTCCTAACTCGATAGCGATCTTGAGACCGTTGACGAGGGCCTCATATTCTGCGACATTGTTAGATGCGGCAAAATGAATCCTGATTATGTACCTCATGTGGACGCCCAAGGGTGAGATGAACAGCAGGCCGGCCCCGGCCCCAGTTTTCATGAGTGACCCGTCGAAATACATTGTCCACAGCTCCGCCTGGACCTGAGTCGGGGGAAGCTGGGAGTCTGTCCATTCCGCGACGAAGTCTACCAGGGCTTGCGATTTGATGGCCTTTCGAGGCGCGTAAGTGAGAGTCTCGCTCATGAGCTCGACCGACCACTTAGCTATTCTTCCCGTGGCCTCCTTGCTCTGGATTATCTCGCCCAAGGGAAAAGAAGAGACCACCGTGATAGGATGACCAAGGAAGTAATGTTGCAGTTTGCGGCGGGCAAGGATTACGGCGTAGATCAGCTTCTGGATTTGGGGGTAACGCACCTTGGTCTCCGAAAGCACCTCACTGACGAAATAAACTGGCCTTTGGACCGGCAGCGCGTGACCCTCCTCTTGTCTTTCGACCACCACCGCCGCGCTGACGACCTGGGTCGTCGACGCGACGTAGAGGAGCAGCGGCTCCGCAGGTTGAGGTGGAACCAGGACTGGTGCCGAGGTCAACGTCTTTTTCAGCTTTTCGAGTGCTTCCTCGGCCTCGGGGGTCCAAGAAAAGCGCTCGACCTTCTTTAGGAGTCGATATAACGGTAATGCCTTTTCTCCTAGTCTCGAGATGAAACGGCTCAGAGCCGCCAGGCACCCCGTGACTCTCTGCACACCCTTGATGTCTCGGATTGGCCCCATTTTCGTGATGGCCGAGACTTTCTCGGGGTTGGCCTCGATACCGCGCTGCGAAACGATATATCCTAGGAGCATGCCACGAGGCACGCCGAAAATGCACTTCTCGGGATTGAGCTTGATCCGGCTGGTGCGTAGGCAACTGAAGGCAACCTCGAGGTCCCGGATCAGGTCTCCTCGTCGCTTTGACTTGACGACGATGTCGTCGACGTAGGCCTCGACCGTTGATCCTACATGTTCGCCAAATACGTGGAGCATGCAACGTTGATACGTGGCTCCGGCGTTTCGAAGCCCGAATGGCATGGTCACGTAGCAATACATCCCAAAAGGCGTGATGAAAGAGGTCGCGAGCTGGTCGGACTCCCTCATTTTTATTTGATGGTAACCGGAATATGCATCAAGGAAAGAAAGGGTTTCACATCCCGCGGTAGAATCGACAATCTGATCAATGCGTGGCAATGGAAAGGGAACTTTTGGACATGCTTTATTCAAACTAGTATAATCGACACACATCCTCATTTTCCCATTCTTTTTCTTAACTAATACAGGGTTCGCTAACCAGTCAGGATGATGAACCTCCTTGATGAATCCGGCCGCCAAAAGCTTGTGGACTTCCTCGCCAATGATCTTGCGCTTTTCCTCGTCGAATCGGCGCAACCGCTGCTTCACTGGCTTGGAACCGGCTCGAATCTCCAAGGAGTGCTCGGCGACTTCCCTCGGTATGCCTGGCATGTCCGAGGGACTCCATGCGAACATATCAGCATTTGCACGGAGAAAGTCGACGAGCACGGCTTCCTATTTGGGGTCGAGGTCGGTGCTGATCGTCAGCACCTTGCCGTCGGAGTTGTTGGGGTCGAGCGGGATCTTCTTGGTTCCTTCCGCCGCCTCGAAGCTGCCCGCATGACGCTTAGGCTCTGGAGCCTCAGCGGCCATGGCCTCGAGCTTTGCAACGAGCTCGGTGGAGCTCTCGACCGCCTCCCCGTACTCGACGCATTCGACGTCGCACTCGTACGCGTGCTCGAAGGAGGAACTGACAGTGATGACGCCTTGGGACCAGGCATCTTCAGCTTCAAGTATGTGTAGTTAGGTATGGCCATGAACTGCCTTTCTTTTTTTTTTTCTTTCTCTTTCCTTTCCCTTCTTTCTTTTTCTTTTTTTCTTTTTTTTTTTTTTTTTTTGGCATTTAGACCCGGGAGCGCCGGCCGATGATGGGGTCGTGGTACGTATGCCTTCGGAACCTTCAACCACCTTCAAAGGTGAGGTCTCCTTCCTGAAGTTGGCCGCCGTGCCGAAGCAGACCGGTAGGTCGATTCGACCTACTGGCAGTGCCTTTTTCCCTGGCACGACGCCATGGAAACCGTCGGCGCTTGGCCGGAGGCGTCCTCTATCGATGCCGAGGAGATCGAGGGTCTCGAGGTAGATGATGTTGAGGCTGCTACCACCATCCATCAGCACTTTCGAGAGTCGGGTGTTGACGATGATGGGGTCGACGACGAGCGGGTAGACGCCTGGGGCGACTACCTTGTCAGGGTGGTCTTCTTGGTCGAAAGTGATGGGAGTGCTCGACCAGCTAAGGTATTGGGGCACCGCCATTCTTGCTGCAAAGACTTCGCGACGCTCCCTTTTGCGCTGCCTCGTGGTCAACTGAGTCGAAGGCCCGCCATAGATCATGTAGCAGTTGTGGACGGCGGGGAAGCCGTCGTCATCTTTGTTGTCCTCCTTGCCGCAGCTTCTCTTCTTGGAGTCATCACGCGTATCTTTTTTGAACCCCTGACCGTCGAAATGCCTTCTCAGCATACGACAGTCCTTGAGTTTGTGGTTGGCACCCCCCTTATGGTAAAGGGCACGGCTCCTCCAACATCTTGTCGAAGATGCCTCCCTCCGGAGGGCCTCGCGGCTTCTTTCGATCCATGGCGGCGACGAGGTTGTCACCTGAATCTTCCTGGTGGAACTGCCGCACTTTCTGCTTCTTTTTATTTTTCTTGAGGCCTCGACTGGAAGTCCCATCTTCATCGACAGGCTGCTTGCCTTTTCTTCCCTCTGAGCTGAAGAAGGCGCCGACTGCCTCCTCCCCTGCTGCGTAGTTAGCTACTACGTCCATCAGCTCGTCGACGGTCTGAGGTCGATTGCGACCTAATTCCCGCACCAAATCTCGACTGGTAGTGCCCGAGACAAACGCCAAGATGACGTCGTGGTCGGGGATGTGTGGCAACTCAGTGCGCTGCTTCGAGAAGCGTCGAGCGTACTCCCGAAGAGTCTCTCCTGACTTCTGCTTGCATTTGCTGAGGTCCCACGAGTTCCCTGGCCGTATGTAGGTCCCTTTGAAGTTACCCTCGAAGACTCTGACCAGATCAACCCAGTTGTGGATCTGATTGGCAGGGAGTTCCTCGAGCCATCGACGGGCGGTGTCGGAGAGGAAAAGGGGTAGCTGTCTGATGATGGCTCGATCATCCCCTCGAGCGCCACCTAGCTGACAGGCCAGCCTGAAATCGGCCAGCCATAGCTCTGGCTTGGTCTCTCCATTGTACTTCGCGATGCTGGTTGGGGGTCGAAATGGATTAGGCAGGGGCGTGCTGCGAATCGCCCTGCTGAACACCCGCGGGCCCGGTGGCTCGGGGGCCACCCGGTCCTCGTCGCTGTCGTATCTCCCACCGCGATGCGCGCTATAACCACGTTCTTCCGCGTCTCCGTGCCGGCGGCGTCTACTTTCTTTGATGTCGTGCCGCGCGTCGTGTCGACGTTGATTGTCGGCAGGGAGGATGAGAGCGGTCTTTCTACCTCGAGGGGGAGGTTGTTGATGGACTGACACCTCCTCTTCGTTTAGAGGCTGTTCGTCGCGCTTCTCTGTGGCAGCTCCTCGTCGTCGAGACGCCGAACTTTCGGCTTGTTGAACTGCTGCCACCTGGAGCAATGTCTGAACTTCATCTCGAATGCGTCGGGCCTGGGAATTCGACGGCTCTGGCATGTTACGTAGCAGCATCGTCGCTGCCACTACATTCTGGCCTGCTCGAGGGAAACGGCTGACAGGTTGCTCCGCCTCTGCGTCACCGATGATCTGTCGATGTACCTCTCGAGCGCGTCTGCGGACACTTCCGCCCGGCGGGTAGGGCAGGTCTTGTTCGAGGATTTGCTCGAGCAGGACGAGGCGCTCGCGATCTTCGTCGAGCTTCATCTTGAGCTCCCGCAGCTGCGCGAGCTGCGCAGTTCTATCTTCCTGAGGAAGAGGGTCGAGCCGTCCGTCGTTCCCAGGCGTCCTGGGGTCTTCTTGCGCCGCGGGGGCTCGACCACCCGCAGCGGCATCCCGTGTCTCGTCGGTGGTTTCTGCCGCCCCGTCGATGTGATAGCATTCCCTCGTAGGGTCATAGCTGTCTGTCTCGGAGTCGGAGTCCGGTTCGGCGGCGTGGAAACACCCACGTCCTTCCTCCAGCAATCGTTGCCTGAGGGAGGTGATCGAGTATCGTCCGGGGCCTAGACGGCGGAGTCCTCGTACTCGGGAAAGGTCCGGCAACTCGGACGCCGGCCGCCGCGCTTCAGAGCTACGTGGGAGGACCATTGGTCTTTCTACGTACGTCTGGGCGTTTGGGCATATCGCCTTGGCGAGCGACGCCGCGGCGTTGTCCAACCCGAACGGCAGTGCCGCCCTTGGAGAGAACAACCCGTGTGGAAGTAGCCTAGCTGCGGTGGGGGAGGGCGCGCGAGACGCGTCCCCCCCCCCCGTCGTCGCGCGGTGCTGAGTCGTCGTGCTTGTTGCTCCGTCACACGGTGTTGCCGACTTGTGGCCCACATCCTGCCTTGCACGAGTTGTTGGTCGTGCTGAAGCAGAGGGGCCGCGGTGGTGCTGCCCGCGCCTCTTCTTAGGCGGGGAGGCGTGGTGGTGAGGGCGTCTCGGGGCCTTCAACCGTGCTGGCGTAACGCGGACTCCTCCTGGTCCTTTGACTGAGAGTAAGATCATGTCGTAGCCGGAGCCCGTAGACATGAACTCGAGACTCCCAAACCAAATCACCGTGGGGCGCGGAAGCGGCGAGGCAAGAGTAGCCATCCGGAAAGTAGTGGAAAATCGGTGAAAAACACGCAGGACCCCTACCTGGCGCGCCAACTGTCGGTGTTTTTCCCCCGGGGGGTCACACCAACGAGTAAATTTGTATGCGTGCTTCCTTTTCCGGATGGTGATGCAAGAAGGCACAGAGATTTATCCTGGTTCGGGCAAGAGAAGGCCCTACGTCCAGCGGGGGGAGAGAGTTTGTATTATCTTGCACCTAAGTGCTTGTACAGGGGCGAATACAAGCGTGGTATGAAGTGTGTAGCTCTACTACGTGTGTGTGTTCTTGTGTTGTGATGTCCCCCTCTTCTATTTCTGAGTCTCTCCTTTTATAGCTCCAAGGAGAGACACAGGGTACATGCGTAGACGTTAGAGTAGGGATCGATAGCCGCATGGAGCGCTGACCTACTCGAGGCTTCCGTACGGCATGGCCTCGAGCCGTCCCATCTTGATAGCCCGGTGATGATTACGCGTGCTCCTGCGTTCTGCCCTGCCAGCCGCCTTGTGTTGGTTCTGAGGTCGCATGCTTGTACGGTATGGTGGCGGATCCGGCGGGGTAGCTGTGATGTTGTCAGTCGACGCCCAACTTGTCCCTGGGAAGGGACCCTGTTCGGTCGAGGGTCGGACGCCGCGTAATATGCTGATATCTGGAGCGCTGACCTTGGGTGTCTCGAGGGGGTCCCGATTAGACGTTCCATCCTTGTTTCCTGCGTCCTGACACGCCCTGGGTCGTTCGGTGGGAAGGCTGCAAAAAGAACGATGGGACGGAAGCTTGTTCCCTATCACGCCTTCCGTGACCCGTGTGTTAGGTGGGGAAGCGTCAAGTGCATTTAATGCTCCGGCCCGCGTGCGCGCGTCAGGCGGCGGACAGTGTCCTTGCGCTCGGCGCCTCTCGGTTCGCTCGAGCCCGCTTCCGTTTTCGACGGCAGTCGTCGCTCGAGCCCTGACCGATTCGCTCGACGCTATTTCCGTCTTCGAGGCTGCGACCGTCGATGGCGGCGCATACGTAAGATTAGAGCGTCGAATTGAGGGTCTCGACCTTCGTACGGGCAATCTCATAATGCGCATCGCTGAGGGTACCTCTTACCGATACCCTCGACAACTTGTTTATCGGTTTAAGTATGTTTATATACTTATATTACCACGCGAAATTTTTTTAAAAAAATTATATTTATATATATAGACACATCTAGAAAATGCCATGTGTTGCTGCCCTCATGGCCACTGACCATCGGTGGCGCACTCTGGCAACATTAGGAGGCGGCTTTGCGGTGGGGGTCGAGGGGCTTCGCTCGAGCTGCCCAAGCAGGCGACGTAGCTGTCAAGTAAGGAGAATGTATTCTAGCACTATTAGTTTTAAACACTTTCGCGATGGCTTGTTGGTACGGCCAAATTCACAAGATATTTTCAACCATCTTAGAATGCCTCAGGGCTCAACTAAGGGTATCTTTTTTTTATGGAAATCATCGTCACGATGTGCTGAGCTATTTGGATGATGAGGAATGATATTATTTTTAGAGATTTGGTGCATTCAGTTTAGAGATGCAGGGCGGTTTTGAAGAATTGCTCTAGTTATTCTAAGAGCAAAGTCACGCTATGACCTCTTCGTTGTTCAATGGCTAGCCAACTTTGTGTAATCTTAGTTATTTTTTTCCTTACCTTTTTTGTCCCTTGAGGTTACTTGTGTAAAACTTCGCTTGTTTTTTTAATATATTTCCAGTAGGGGCGGAGCCCCTCCTGATTCCTAAAAAAAACTATCAGTTTTAAACACACCTGGGGGTGATAAGGTCGGCAACACTGGTGAGTTTTTAGGAGGATGAGATGATTTTGATTTTTTAACTATGCTTAATTTACTTTTGTGGTCCACACAAATGTTGGGGGTACCAATCCTGAAAAGGTTGTTTATGATGTTTGTCAAAAGGTGGTTCATTGGGTGAGGAACTTCCCCAGCAACTTTTTCCCCTGCATGTCAATGGTTAGGGATCTTTCATGTTCTCTGATTGACGTATGTGGTTCTTTTACGGAGTTACATGTGCCGGAGAATGAACATGCGCAGTGCAGTGCAGCAAGCTTTTTCTTTATATCCCAATTCAATCTTTGCAGAGCGTGAGTGGTTGAAATGAGAACTTGTGTCATATACGGTACTTGCGAGTAGGCCAAAGAAACAGTCAAGATCTGGTAAAATGGAATCTACCCGTGTCCTGCGGTGCAAATTATATAGGTGCTGCGTGCAACCTCGACTTTAGCTAGAACCATATCTATAATGTGTAGATTGTACAGGGACTGGACATACCAGTAGCTACTGCCATCAAATTATTAACATGAAGATTCCCAAGGAAGAGGTATTTTAATTTACTCTATTATATATTGTTTCCCCATCATAATTCATACCTTTCCTTTTTTACCTTGGTTATCATGCATACTGATTATATGTAAGTGTACATATACAACACACATGCCTGTGGAGTTAGGACTACTTTTCTTCCGTGAAGGATATACATTAGTCCGATGGATTATTACATACTACTAAAAATAAAAGATCGATGCAATGCTGAGCATAATTCTTAGTGAAGGGGTGCATGTCTCGCTCCCTTTCGTCTCAATAGCCAATCTATATCTATATATCCTATAAAGACAAACTCCACTAAGCTAATTCTCTTACACCTCCTTACGCCACATCAGCATCCACTTCTCCTACTACTGCATGCAATTAAGTGTCCACTCACAAACAGTTTCAGTAGTGGATGCAGCTACCTACACATGACCATGCATGCATACTACTAGCCATTATTCTCTCACGTGATCTCCTCTCTTCCTCTTCTGAAACTGACTATTGAAACTATATATATATAGATGACTCAATAGACTACAGTGAGGTCATATTTATATTCCTCATTCATACCCGCAGCAACGCGCGGGGAATCCTCCTATTATTCATTAAACAAATAATCTATTATCAGCCTACAAGGAGCACATGAGTCATTTTACACAGGACAGATAATCCATGGGGCAATAATTAGAACTGCTAGACACCCAGATATTTTAGACTGCAGATTTTTTAGACCCTGACTTAGGCCTTGTTTAGTTCACCCTAAAAAGCAAAAAGTTTTCAAGATTCTCCGTCACATTGAATCTTGTGGCACATGCATGAAACATTAAATATAGACAAAAACAAAAACTAATTACACAGTTTAGCTGGAAATTACGAGACGAATCTTTTGATCCTAGTTAGTCCATGATTGGATAATATTTGTCACAAACAAACGAAAGTGCTACAGTGCCGAAAAGTTTTCACTTTTCGGAACTAAACAAGGCCAGAAAATCTTGATGATCAGATTAAAACTGATTCTCCTACAGCTATACATCTGTAGCATAGCACAAATTGTTTAGGATGAGGGGCCTGTCACAGGGGACGCATGGAGCCTCCTGCAACGACTGGTTCCCTGCGTGGCTTTCTTCATAATACAGTGCAGGCAGACATGCCTTTCCTTGTGGGATTGGATCACCGCTAGCTAGTTTCTTCTTGGCTGCAATAATTTGTGCTACCCAATAATATAAAAAACAAGTGGCAGCATTGTGATGCTGTCAATAGAATATGAGGGAGGATACAAACAAAGAAACAGCTCTCCATGTTTCCTTGCACGATATTTGCTTAATGTACAAAACACCGGAGAAACAAAAGGAAAAGAACAATGCAGAATAGGAAAAGGATGTCTCCGATTGAAAAAAATATATGAGGTATTGAAAAGGTTGTTTGCTTGTTGAGATCAACAAACGTGATGATTTTCCTCGCAGTGTTTGCTAACTGAAAAATGGGGGTACGGTAGCCTCGAGAAATGTCGTACGTCTGCTTTAAAACCTTAATAAAGTTGTCATTATCTGCAGTTGCCACGAATTTGTGCCATATGTGTTGTCAACATTATATGTACTCAGGGAATCAGGGTTTTTTTTTTCTCACTACAGGAATTCATATAAAACTCTACTACTTATGCATCTATTTTAGAAAATGCGAAAATTCTGATGTATTAATGAAGTAAATTCGTCCTTGTGATTTGACAAAATCCTATACAAAAAAAATTTTAAAAATGAAATGTTGACGTGCAGCCATCAAGCACAAGTCCGTGAGGCTTAAATATCACATACTTACTAGAATATAGAATAACTAACAATGTAAATGTAAAAAAATATTTATTTCAGCCTTCAATAACGTCATTATTGTTTACAGATAAAAATGTTTAACAATGTGATATGCAATCTGTCATGTCAACTCGTATCAATAGGTAATGCATTTTCCATACATCTGTTAAATATATAGTTAGAAAATAGATGTTAGCTCATACAGTATTTGTTAACTCCACACATGATATGGTTTTGTACCTTTTTTTGCAACAGTTGCAGCTGACCACAGCTAATAACACCCAAGTTAATTGATGGAAACAAAGGTATATAATTGGCAGGACAAGTATAAGCTCCGCAATGAATTCTGCTAAAATATACAGATAAAACTTGAATATAAGTTTGGAGCACATTTTTTGTGTACCTTTTGTTTACAAACCATTATCTATTTACATGGGAAATGCGTGTGAAAATATTAAAAAATGGTAGCAAGGTAACAATATGCATGTCAGGAGATGATCAATTGATTGTCCATGTCTTAAGGAGCAATCCATAAGATGTATGGACAAAAGTCAAAAAAACATATAAGATGGGCAATGTCTTCTTAGGGCCCGTTTGTAAGCACTCTTCCTGGCTCCATCTACGGCACTATAAGCAGTACTATAGCGGAGCCGGGAGAAGCCCCAAATGCAGCTTCTCCCGCTCATCATCTCTTGTTTCATTCTAGGCGGAGTCGGAGCCATTTTTCTATATGCTACAATGTTCTATAGTAGTAAACAATACTCATGCAGTAGGAGCCCCTCGAAGCCATACTAAACGGGATCTTAACATGAGATGAGAGTACCATCGACCCAACTCTACATGGTATCCAACATTGCAGTCTCAGTGTCTTACTACTAAAGTAGAGAGTAGTATCCATGTGTCCTGGTTGTTAATTTTTTTAGGTACAAATGCATGTACTCATTTATGCATATTCACCCTTATTAATGTACAAACACCCTATCTCTATGAGAACATTTGAAATACTAAGTTGTTAGTAGATTTCAAGAATGATAAAGTTACCATAGGCGTATTGATACCAGCGGGCTTATCACCTACAACTGAAAGAATAATGTCACTAAATTATAAAATAAATTTAGATATAGAACAACATATAAGTTATCATGCTTGCATATCCATCATTTGAGTCTCCAATAATTGTTCCAATAATTACATATCCGATTTGACCTATGGACGAATATGCAAGCATACGTTTCATGCTTGTTTGAGTAATAGCAAGGAGATTCCCCAATATCATGCTAAGATAGCTAGGATTTCCAAAATAAGATGTCATTCGTTTGATGAGAAATAAAAAGGAATATCGAGAATTCACGTGGCTAAAGCTGAAGCAGCTATTTCCAAAGTAATAGAAAGAAAAGCAACAACTGGAGTGGGGAGTCAGAGTAAAAAGAGGATTCCTTGCTTCTTTCTCTCATACAAAACCGTGCTTGAGACTTTCATCTCGCATGGCTCCTAAGTGATAAAAGAAAAAAGAACTTGTCTTCTCTCTCTTTTGATTACCTTCCTCGTGTATTGTAACACCCAAATTTTATTTCTTTAAAATAGATGAATTGAGTTTAATTAATTTCATTTCTGTGAGCATCAAAATTTAGGAAAAATAAATAAATTTGGGCAATTAAAATTAAATATAAGTTAGAATAACATTTTTGTTGCATCTTTTGCTCAAAATTTCATTTGGAAATTTGGTTTGCAAAAAGGGAAAAAAAGAATTTGGAATCTCTCCCTCTCTCTTTTCCCTTCGGCCTGTTGGCCCAGTCCCCCCCCCCTGCGCCCCCTCTTTCCCTCCTTCCTAGGCCACGGCCTAGCTGGCTCCTCCCCCTTCCCCACTCTCTCGCCCGCTGAGAGGCCGAGCCCGCCTGTTATCCCTCTCCTTCAACCGCCCCCGCTCCTTCTTCCCTCTCTCCCGTTTCTGTGCAACCGCAAGCCGAGCCTCCCCCGCTCCCACGTTCTTCCCCCTCTTCTCCCCCCCCCCCCCCGCGCCTTGGGTTGAAGTGGACAAAGCCACGCCGAAACGCCCTTTCCCTCCCATTCCTTTTCCCTCGCTCCCTCTCCACTCGGGCGAGCTCTGAAAAAACGCCGCCGGAGCGCCGCCGTCGAACGCGCATCGCCCGGGGTTTGGAGCCGCCTCTACCCCCGTTTCCCGCCGTGGTGAGAGCGCTGCACTTTTCCCTTTTTCCCCGAACCTTTTCCATGGATTTTAACGCCCTCTAGTGGCCTTCCCATGAGCACCGACGGGGCCGGCCATGGCGCCACCGTCGGCCACCATGCAAGCCACCCCCACCGGCCACGTTTTACCTTGTGCTAGACTCCCCTCGCCCTCCTCTCTCTCTCTGTGCTTTCAAAGTTGAAAACCATGCACCGTAGCGCTCTATCGGGTTTCTCCGGCGACCTTGCCGCCGGAAACTATGGCCGCCACCGCGCTCCTCCCCAGCTCCGGCCAAGCGCGCCACCCCCCTCTCTCTCATCTCCATCTCTTAATCTGGGCCGTTGGTCTCTAATCCGATGGCCTTGGATGCTCCATACCCCTTCGGGGGCGATTTCGTTAAAGAGACCCCCACTTTCCCTCTATTTGCACCGCAGTCCTCGGTCAGGGAGAATTCCAGGGTTTTCCAATTTATTTTAAATCATTCAAACTTTGCAATAATCACAGATTTGCCACTGCATTGTTTTGGCCATAAATTAATCGTTTTAGCTCCGATTTGACCCGTTCAAATTGCGTTAGATTCGTATTCAAATTCTCTACATGTTAGTACCACTGTTACCGCAGTTTGCAACTTTTTATTTTTAGGTTTAGGTTTAATTAATTAAATGGCTATAGGAAATCGCCGTAAATTCATAACTTGATCGTTTTAGTTCCGATTTTCATGATCTTCAAACTTTGCAAAACGTAGGTTATGTTTTTAAATATTTTATTTTGTTTTTGATCTGTTGGTGTACTGTTCTAATTAAAGGATTGTTTGCTTGTATGATTGAACCTGGATGCGTGTTGTTGTGTGGTGCCGATCGAGCACAGACGGTGACGTGACCGTGGGCGATCCGTTTTATTCCGAGGAGCATCAAGACCAGTAGCAGCTTCCCTTCACCGAAGGCAAGTATAACATGGGTTTCCCTTGTACACCTACTCACTTAATTAATTACGCATCTGCATGTGTCTAATTATGATAACCCTAAGGACATCCTAGATACCTGACTATATATTTATGACACCTATGGGTAGATTACATATGGGTAGCTTTGCTAGTGCTCTAATTAATTGAGACTACACTATCCTTCTGACTTAATTAAATATGATGACAAATGATGGGAAAAGGGCTATGGTGCAATTGACTTCGGTCAGATTGACCTAGACCCTCCGTAAGGACTTCTCTGTAAGCGACTATCCGGGACATACAGTGCAACCGTGATGGTTATATGGCTCTAACTTTAGCTCAGTAGTAGGATCTCATCTAGCTGGTTAGAGGTCACCCGAAAGGGCGCAAGAGGGGCTTGCCACTTTGGGTATAGAACTGCTTCTGTTTCTATGTGTATAGCCATGATAGAAAATGTGCTATAGGAAAGGGGTCCTCTATATCTGCCTGTCGAGGGAACCTCGCGGTCCTAATTGGTTAGACAAGGCCTATGGAAGGCTTCATTGTGTTCCCTGCCCACTCACCTTGGCAGTGTTAGTGGGTCTTGCAAACCCCGGACATATGGGTAACACGACTTACGGGGAAAGTGCACACCTCTGCGCAGAGTTTGACCAAACTGGTATACTAGCCGTGCTCTCGGACATCAGCGGCCTTGGACCCTTACGGAATAGTTGGGTGTGGATGGTCACGGGGAATGACTTATGAAAATATGACGCATTGATCGTGATGATTAATATAGTTTAACCGTGATGGTGATGGTGTTAACCATGAAGGTCAACGGTGTTATTATCAGGTACACATGTGGGTTAATCGGGATCTAAGCATAACTAATGAATTATTTAGGATAAAAACATTGACCAACTAAAATGCTAACTGCAGTAGCCAGTGTCTGACCTTTTTGAGCCACATAAAATCCTGTGTTATGCTTGCGGAGTACGAGATGTACTCACGTTTGTTTCTATATTCTTTTTGACAAAAATCTCGGATGGGTAACAGATGACGGCGTCTACGAGAAATTTCCGGAGGACTTCTAGGTTGGCGATCCCCCAGTCGGTCGTCCCTATGTTGGAGATATCAAGTTATAGTTAGATATGAGTTTTATTTCCGCTCATTGCCAGACTTTGATGTTCGTGGTTGTATTAATCGCTATGTAAGACACTTGTGATGATACCTCTGTAATTTGTCGACTTGTGTGCGCGACTATTCCTGGGGCACACATGAGGTTTATTGTACTCAAATTTATCCTTAAATTTGGGTGTGACAGTATAAGACCGAATCCATGTAAGCACCAACATCAAGTTAAACCCGGTTGGATAGATTTCACAACAAAGAACTTAAACGTTGAGCTACACTTAGTTCGTGTCCTAGTTGGCAGTCTAGTATTTCGTCAGGCTTGAACCTAAAACCGATGTCTCTTTTTAGTTAAAGAAAGCTTTATTGATGTAGGTAATAATTACATCAAGATGATACAATCACTTTAAGATTATTTATTGACCACTACATAGTTAGGATGCACATAACTGATAATTATTCAAGAGTAACACTACTAAGTGATGTCACCTATATCATTGTCAGTTCCTTTGTAAAACGTCGCTGATGAGGTATTACTAATAGGTTACCATGACACTACTGACATTTTTTAAAACACCCGACAATGTCATCTCTGCAAACAATCAGTAGTGATACTGGCAGTTAAAGTATTAGATAGTCTAGTTTTCTTTAAATCCCACTGCCCCAACATCATGTGCCTTCTTCTCCACCCCTCTAACTCCTTTCTCCTTCTCTTCCTAGTGTCTCTTGCCAACTTGCCTCCTATCTCTCCATCCACATCTCTGCCCATGTCTCTCTCTCATACCTCCAATTGTGCTACCACTCTGTGTTTCTCCATACCTAGTATGCCATGTCCCACATCTTTGCACCACACCACCTCTCTCTTTCTGTCCCTCCCTAGCGTGCCACCCATCCCAAAAATCCCACAATTTTGCCCTCTAGATCTCCATTCTCTCTAGTGCATAGTAGCTCTGAATCGCCTCCCCTCCTAGTGCAGGGGCAATGGAGGATGTGGGGTTAGTGTCGCTATGAAAGGTTCCAACTATGATGTGATGACACCTCGGGCTATGGTGGCGCACACAGCTACTATAACACTCGATTCAAATTCTGCTTATGGGCCTGACACCATGTGGAGCAGACCCTCATACGTATACCACCTCTTTTATATTTTTAACCTTGCTTCGTGTAAAAAGGTTGAAAAAAAGTGCTATGTTTAGAATAATAAAAATATGAAGATTACAAGGTGGCCTGAACCTATTTAAACATCTAAGTACACGACACATAGCCATGGTGGCCCAAACCCAGAACACCAATGGGCCAGACATTATAGCTGCAATGAGGTGTATGTTTTTTTTTTCTAGTTTTGGTGTTTGTGAAAAGGTAAATGATGCTAGGTGAACAACCGGCGACCCAACTTTACACTGCTGCTTGCCCACTAGCTCTTGCAAAACTAGTGATGGATAATTCTACATTAGTGTAACAACATGGTGTCATATATCATGACACAACAAGGTACAATACACAACACAATCTTAAGTTTTATGCACCATTATAACAATAGTTGATGCACAAGGAAGGTCCCCAAAAAGTCAATAGCTCCAAGAAGGATTATGACATGCTAATGCACTACCATTATCATGGTACAACCAGTAAAGACGACACCATATGTTTTCACCGTAGTGAGCAAATTCTTCAAACTCTAGACAATACCTTCAACAATAAAGAAGTCTCCTAGAGTCAGGAACTTGTGCCTAACAAGCACCGCCAAATCGAAGTCCACAAGTTCGTAGACAGTCACAAATCCACAAATACAGTGCATGGTTTGTCTATAATCTGGAGACTAAATTAAATAGCTAAAATGTTTATATGTAATCTAAATTATAAATGAAATGAGTCATGTAATGCACTAGATATGCCGCTAGCTTCAGATACAAGATTTTCTGGAGCTACAAGTACCTACCTCCAGATTTTGTGGAGCTATAGCTCTACCAAATAGGGGGCCACAACCGCCATCACTACCTACAAACTTCACAGATTATGTTTGTTCACTAATTTAATAATAGTATTGTTATTGTTGTTGTAGGTGCATGAATATGAGCCTCTAGGATTTCATAATTATACAATGAAAGCATAGAAACGAGATCATATGAGTTGCATGGAAAAGAAAGATGAACAAATAAATTAGGGAACATAGATAGCTGTGAATACTTGAAGAGGGGAGAGAGTGGGCAGCTCTCGCGTCACTGAGATGATTGTCATCAAGGGGCCGGATAAGCAACAAATGTCAATGTGAGGTGACACTAATGATGACAAAAACAAGAAAAATAAGAAAGCATCTGCAGATTTCAAACACCGAGTATCTGCGTTTGAACAGCCAATTTGGTGGAAGACTGACCACACTAACAAACTGCACAAGAAATAGGAGATGTCAAAATTGTTTAGTTGGTCAACTGTGCTAGGTAAGGCTGTACCAAACCCTTGGGCCCCTCTCAACTCAAGCTCCCATACGCATCCATTCTTATTCTTTTCTTTTCTTTTTATAAGCCCAGACCTCAACATCTATGACATAGTTGTACGGTAATACTCTCCTGTTGAAATTAGTAGGCTATTTCGCTCCATATAACTATAGGAGTTAGGACCAACATTTGATCAATAAGTTTTTAATCAACAAATGTTTTTTCTATTACAAAATTGATATTGTTAAATTTGAAATGAAAAGATTTAACTATGGTTACGATTTTATATCACGGAAGAAATTAACATAGTAATTGTTGGTAAAAAATCTTGTCTAATAACGAAGCAAAATACTTCTACTAATTCGACACAGAGGTACCTATGAATCATAGGTGGTTGAAGCACTTTTGTGAAAACGTAAGGGGTATCACTTCTTTTAGTGGTCCAGATATTGAACAAGTTTAGTGCACCCATTATATGGTGACACACAAGGTAACTAATTCATGAAATTAAGGGTACAGGTATCCTTTCCTTTTCACCTCCTCTTCCCCTGCTCTTAATTTCATCATGCCAAAGATGTGCAGGGTTTGAGATGTAGTGCCATTATGTCAGGGATAAGCACGGATTGAACTTTATTACCTTGCCCTTCAGATATTGTACGTTGTACTTGTACCGCCTTATCCGTACATAATAATCCAGACAAATGGAGGTCTATCTGAGGAGTGTGCCTCTATTTCAAAACAGATGGCGTTCAACAAAAGCGAAAGTCAGCAATCAGTATTCAAGTTGCAAATAGTTTCGTCATCTTTTAGCTTCTCAGGCGACATATATTTTCCACCAGGTGCCTCTGTTAATCCAATTTCTGTACTATCTTTGGAGAGAAGAATAAACTAGTCCATTAATGTATGGTTAAAATACCCCTCTCAAATATAAGCCGCTCCAACTTTTTTGGAGAGCAAAACATGTAAAATTTGACCAAGATTACAGAAAAAAATTATAAGGATTGATAACATACAAATAGACATACTACGAAAATATAATTAATGAAAAATTTTATGATGTTTATTTAATATTATATAAATATTATTATTTTACTATATAAATTGAAAATGTTTTTATTTTTTAAAAAATTATTAGAGTGACTCATAATTTGGGAGGGAAAAGTGAGGACGGAGTAGGGCCTTGTTTACTTTCACCCAAAAAACCAAAATTTTTTAAGATTCTCCGTCACATCGAATCTTTAGACGCATGCATGGAGTATTAAATATAGACGAAAATAAAAACTAATTGCATAGTTTGGTCGGAATTGACGAAATGAATCTTTTAAGTTAGTTAGTCCATGATTAGACAATAATTACCACAAACAAAAGAAAGTGTTACAATGTCGTGAAATTTTCTCTTTCAGACACTAAACAAGGCCTAGGTAGCAGGTAATTCAGGTAACTACTGTCACTGTCAGGCAGGAAACGAATAAATTGGCTGTCAGTCTTTGCTCCGATTCGATTCAGATACCACCAAGGGCAGAGGCCGGCGGGCGGAGCAGTAGGGAGCAATCGCCATTCGCCATTCGCCATTCGCCTGAGACGGACACCTCTACTCTGCGTCTCCGCCTCGTCTGACGACAGCAGTCACAGCCCGCACCGGCCGGCTCTACAAGAAAGAAGAGAAACTGCAGGAACCGCGAGGGCAGGCAGGCGCGGCAGCGAGCCCCTCCCATGTGTCTGTGCTCGTCCTCCTCATAGTCATAGCTCCCGTCTCCTCGTGCTCTCCACTGCTGCATGCGTCTCTTGTCCTGTCCCCCTGCCCTCTCCCCACCTCGTTCTTCCCATCCCGCGCCGTCTCTGCACGACGCAGCGCCGGTCCACTGACAAGGACAGCTACGACTACGACGCGCAGAGCGCCAGAGCCATCGCCCATCTCGGGCTGTCCTCGGTTACTCCTCCCCCTCTGCCCTTGTCCACAGCTGTCGTTAATTTCTTGATGAGTTGGCGCCGGCGCCAGCGGGGCCGAGGAGGAGAAGGAGGCGGGGATTCAGATTCCCCGGCGCCGGCCGCCGCCTGAAGATCCCTACTTCTTCTCCTCCTGTCGTCGGGCGGGCGAGGTGAGGTGAGGCGGCTTCTTCCGTTTCTTGATTTTGGTTGCTTGCGCAGAGCCATTCCGTTCCGCTTGTCTCCATTTCTTCGCCGAGAGATCTCATCTTTATTTGGTAATTTGGTACTACCTATTTAACGCTAGACATCCCCTTTTCTAGCTTCGGGTTAAATGCTAGTATGATCCGGGCTCGATTTTAATCGTGGAATGCGCCTTTCTTCCCCCATCAAATGCCAACAAAAGGGAATGTTTGTACTGATTCGCGTTTGCCGTTTGCCGTTCCTGCTTGCTTTTTCTTCGCTTGTCCAAGGTCAATCTACGAGCTCAATGCCGGCGCTGGTAGTTGTGCCATTCCTCCTCGGGCCGATGGGGCCGACGGCCGTTGGGCTCCTGCCTGAGAGAGACAGGGGAGACAGCGACGCGTCTCTGCTGCTGTTTCTTCTACCACCATTACTGCGCCCCCCCGCCTCCGTCTGACCATATCGCCTTGCAGTCTGCAGAATAGTAGGAGAACTAATAATTGCAGTTAAAAAAAAAAGAGAGAGAGGGGATTGTTTAGCTCGTCAGATCCTGCCGCTTACCATTTCTTGGATCAGTTGGGGAGGATGGTGTCTTCGTTTCGATCCTTTTTCTTCCTAGTCAATTTGGGGCAGTTTGTTTACCATACAAAGGTGGCATCTTCTGCTCTTTGATCTAATATGTGGATCCAGTGCCAAATTGGATCGATTGAGGTTGGTTCCTTTGTTCAAATTCCCTGTTTAACGGATCAATTCGGTTAGTTGATTCTTGCTTGCAGAAAGTGCCCAACTGTGCTACCATTTATTTCCATTGAATCCTTGTCTATCCACTCACATAAACACAGAGTCGGTGAGGCCATTTCGTCCCTGCTTATGTAGGATTCTTGTGTTTATTGTCCAGTGGACATGTGGCACATTCCCCGGCTTTTCACAAATCAGTTTCTTTTGGACTCTGGAGTGCCCAAGTGGTTGTTCCCTTCCCATATCGATATAAGGCTAACATCGTTCTCCATTCTGATGCCCGCCTCAATACATCTTGGCTCCAAGATTTTTCTGTGATTCTGTTCAGTTCCATAGGGTGCTCAATAAGTGATATCCAGTATTTAGAGAGTCTCTGCAAGAAGTGTTGCTCATATATTTGTGTTCTGATAGGTCCAAGCACCATGGGGCTCTTAGGTATGATGGGCGACTCGTTTGGTTGCTCGGCGACCGGGGAGCGACTTGTCTCTGCTGCAAGAGATGGAGACATCCAGGAGGCTAGAGCCCTCTTGGAACTCAATCCCCGCCTTGCACGGTACTCGACTTTCGGGATCCGGAACTCGCCTCTCCATTACTCGGCAGCAAAGGGCCACCATGAGGTGAACCATTGATTTTATCTATAGTATTGTTTTCCCATCTGTATGCAATAATTGTAGATCCAGATGCCTTTGTTAACCCATTTAATTACTTGTTACTATGTGAACTTGTTATTGTTTTACATAATAATCCTCTTCTTCCTCTGTGATAGATTGTCTCCCTCCTAATCGAATCCGGCGTTAATATTAACCTTAGAAATTGCAGAGGACAGGTAAATTCTTCTCTTTCTCATCTTAGATCTTCAACCATATTGATCACTGTGCTTTGTTTGCCTTTAGAGTATTTCATCAGCAGTGAATTTCCATTCAGGATTATATTAGGAAATGCATTATGTAACAGTATGGTCAAAAACTACTTGCAGGCTTTGCAGTCCTGTATGTTTATATGTAACTGAGGTTACTTATTTTTTTTGAGAGTGTGAATTAGTAACTTGATGAGAGGAATTATACCCTTGCTTCTTTTCCGTGGTTGAGTTATACTGTATGCTAAGTAAACAATGTTTGCACGCTGGTTGTTATGTGTTCAATACATAAATTTGATAAGAGATAGATGCTACAGCTTGGTCTTCAATGCATCTCACCTTATTGTTTATGTTTCTTCTCAGTTATGTTTTATGTTTGTCTTTTTGTGTGCTAATTTTGAACACTGAACTGTGCAGACTGCTCTGATGCAAGCTTGTCTATATGGTCACTGGAAAGTTGTACAGATTCTAGTTCTTTTTAAAGCTAATGTAAGTGAACACTAGCTAATATGTTCTTGGATCAAATTAGTCTGATTTTTTCCCTCTTACAAAAATGTCTGAAATATCTATTTATGCACGTGATCTGTATCTGGATTTCTAGATTCACAGGAGAGATTGTTTTAGTGGCGCGACCGCTATTCATTTTGCCGCCCTAAAAGGTCATACTCGGTGCATTCGGCTTCTTGTGGCTGATTACGTGCCTAGTTTGTCAGAGTTTTGGACCATTATGCGTGCAAAGTCCAAAGATCAAATGAAAAAGGATGCCTTTGATGCCGTGTATGTAAAATCCTGACGTTCACCTATATTGGCATCTTTCCCATCACTTATAAATTTGCATAATTTTTCCTTGTACACTCTGGGCATTCAATTGTGTGGTCATCTTCTCATCACTTATAAATTTGCGTCATTTCTTCTGGTGCTATTTAGGGCTCTCCAGAGACTAGTTAATGGAAAGTCGGATGGTGGCGTCACCCCGCTTCACTTGGCAGCCCTTCATGGGCATGCTGAGAGTGTGCAGCTGCTGTTAGACCTTGGAGCCTCCGTCTCTGAGGTTACTGTCAATGATGGTTCAACTATTGACCTCATTGGTGAGTATTTATTAAACAGAGAAGGAAATTGTTTAACCTGATTCAATTTATTATAGACATGGTTCTGCACAAAAAATTATCGATAAGTGCACCTTTCTTTACTTTTTTACTATGATCCTAGATTAACTCAACCATCATGCAGGTTCAGGGAGCACACCCCTCCATTACGCGGCATGTGGTGGAAGTGCTGTTTGCTGCCAAGTATGTTGGTTAACTTTCCTATTTCATGAAAATCTAAGTAATTTGCCAACTCCCATCTACTGATATCTGCTAAACAGCTTCTCATTGCAGCAGGAGCAAACATGGGAGCTCAAAATGCTAATGGGTATGCTCTTGTTGGTTCATCATAAAATATTTGTTTCTGCATCAAATCAATTGAACTTGTCTCACTGAAAAGATAATTTTTTTACATATAACTGTGTACAAGTTATGTTCTTTGTTTATCAGAATTAGTGGTATTGATATCTTTACTTAAGCACCTGTGTAAATTTTGCACTTCTATTTTACTATTTCTATATGCTTATTAGTGTTGAGTAGTGTCTTCCTTATTCGGCCATCTTCCTTATGTGGTTTACTCAAAACCTTAAGCCTGTTGCTGAAAATTTGTGCTTATACAAACTCCGAATATGCTGCCTTAAGTTATACCATGTATCAAACTTGTAACTTTTGTTGTCCAATTAAGGAAGGGCACTTGCTTGGGGCATGCTAATATCAGAAAAGGATTTCCATGTCAATTATTTTGATTGCTTACACTTTTACCATGCTTTTGCTTGAAAGGTTGACTCCTTTATTGGTGGCTCGTTCGTGGCACAAAACTAGTATTGAAGGTATTCTAAGCAAGCAACCAGAAAATCGAATGCGTATTCTTCCTTCACCATACCTTTGTCTACCACTGATGAGCATTGTCAAAATTGCCCGGTGAGTTCAAATGCCCGTCAAAATATGTAGGTATTCATAACATTAAATGCCACTATTTGTATTGACATGATACCTAGATTGCTCAAGTAGTTGTATCCACATTCCTTGTTCTGGTGGAAGAGGTGACTACCACCAATGTTTTACAGCAGCATTTTACCTATTACCATTGTGACCCTAAAACATCAGAGTTTTACTGCACCTTGGGAGAAGCTGCATTTCATTGGGTGTAGAATGTTGATAGGATGCTCATTTCAAATTTTGAACACCACAAAAAATAGAATAGCACTGTCAGGTTTTCTCTTATCTTTCCAAATGCATGATCAACTAATTATGAATCCAACCCTGAGTCCCTGACCCTTCATTGATCTTTCGCAGGGAATGTGGATGGAGGAAAACTTCTGCCTCATCCACTTGTCAGGATCCATGTGTCATATGTTTGGAGGTGGAATGCACTGTAGCTGCAGAAGGTACTGAAAAATTTGACTCTCATAGTGGGTTTTTTAACCCTGCAAACACCATTGATGAATACCTGTTACAATAGGTTGCGGCCATGAGTTTTGCACCAAATGTGCACTCTACTTGTGCTCCACCACTAGCAGCTCAACATCCATCCGCGGAGTTCCTGGCTCCATATCCTGCCCTTTGTGTCGGCATGCCATTGTCTCCTTCATGAGGCTCACCAGCACTACCCCAATAAAGGAGCTTCCATGGACAAGTGCATCGCTAGCTCTATGTGCAGCAGGCGCAAGCACTGGTCCTGATCATGGCAGGTCCTTGCAGCGACGGAGTGATATGCGTCGGTTGCGCTCGTCCTCAGTTCAGCTGGGATGCTCTTCTTTTATATCCATTGGCTCTGGGAAGCTGTCATCCATAAAGCTGAACTGCACAGGAGCTGAAGAGGCAGTGCCTTGCCTCGTCAGCTGCCTGAGGCCTGATGTGCAGCGTTCATCGTCATACAGGGAAAGAATTAGGAGATATTCGGAGTTTTGAAAAGATGCCTTGTTGGTTTTGTGCCGTTCTTCCTGTGAGTTTTTAGGGTTTGGGAATTTAAACTTGTGCAGTGTATGTTCAAGGTTCTCTTGGTTTGTTTCCTTGTTATGTAATATGATGCAGTTCTTGTTGTGAAGATCTGTTTGTGTACATGGCCCGTGTTCATTACTTATATGTGAAGTATATACCATCTCTGTCTTGCAATCGCCGGCAAGTTAATACTCCCTTCCTTCGTTCTAAATTGTAAATCATTTTAGTTTTGTCTTAAGTCAAGCATATCTAACTTTAAACAAGTTTCAAAGTTATCGCTGAAATGGCGTATCTAGTGAATTTTGTTTGATATTGTAGATATTTGTATATTTGTTCACCTATATGACTTTTACTGTCGATTTTTTTTTCTTTGTGGAATACTTAGTCATAGTAAAAAGGACAAGAGGAGGTTATGATGCCATTGGAAAACCGTGGAAATGACGATTTGAGGCAAAGTGTTATTCTAAATAGAATTTTGTCATAGTAAAATGCATGACTTGGATTGAACCATTTTAAATATGCTTACATGCGTCAAGCCAACACCAAATGCAGCGTTTGAGTAGTGGATAATGTGCGAGCAAATTACATTGGCAGTCAAAACTATGGCGTCATTCTCATCATGTCCCGAACTATCAAATTACATGAGTAGAGGACCCTAAACTATTTGAGTGCCTCAAGCATGGTCCAAAGCAGCCATGTCATAATATATAGCTTATGTGAGCGTGGAGATATTATTTTGGGTCTGCAACTTATAATTGTAAGGACGTCCTTAAATTATTTTGTGGTTCTCTTTTTTTTTTTAAACGAACTGGGTAAAAGAGCTGCCATCAGTCCTTCTTAATGGCATACTCCCTCCATACCGTAAAAGCTGTCGTTCTGGGCTCAATATCCGTTTTCGTATAAGTTGACGTCGAGTGGCTGCGGAGTGGAATACGGACGCGAATGCCCCTACCTATTGCCGCCCGTTGCGCTCGTGACTGCGCAGCTTCACCTCGTATTAATGGCACTGCCTCGTAGCACTTCATCGCTGCCCCGTAATCAAGCAGCACGCGCGTCTCTTCGGCTCTTCCTCTCCGCAGCACGCACGCCGGCACGCGCTTGCCTTCCTGCTCGTGCCCTCGCCGCCATCGCTTCTAGAGTTTGCCGCGCTGCCACGCTCGCGCGCCTACTTCCTGCTCGCACCACTGGTTCGCCGCGCCACGCTCTCCTGCTCGCTCAAGGCCATGGACTTCCTCTCCGTCAAGGCGCAGCACTCTGTTGGCGCTCTGGACTTGGAGACCACGGACTCCACGGAGGCGAACTCCATCCACGCGCTGGACTCGAAGGCCATGGTGTCCATGGACTCGAAGGCACAAGACTCCATCGTTTCCGGCGTGGCCATGGACTCCATCGACGCACTGGACTTGGATGTGGTGTCGGAGAACGTCGTGGCCACGGACTCAGAAAAAAGCGGGCAAAAGCCAAAAAAAAACGCGGCAACACGATGCCGCCCTCAGTGCAGTGCCATGCAAAATTGACAGGGCCATGCAAAATCGTGAATGAAGGAAAAAAAAACTAGGGGCCACAGGAATCGAACCCTGCCCACTTGCCTCAGACTACTCACGACACACCAACCAAGCTACGGATGTTTCCTGATTATAGGATACCCACGACGTTATTTAATAAGGGCAACGTTGGAAGATTACCCCCTAATTAATCACTCCTTGGTTAGCACAATTCCTGTCTAAACGTCAGCTTTTACGGTATGGAGGGAGTATCTGGCAAACCTTTCCATTGTAAAAGAGGTGGCAAACCTTTCCATTGTAAAAGAGGAGTCAGACAGGGAGACCCCCTCTCCCCTCTCTTGTTTGTCCTAGCAGCTGATCTATTACAGAGTATAATCAACAGAGCCTGGCAAGAAGGCATCTTAAACCACCCCCTGACTAATGTTTTCGATGACTTCTATCCCATCATCCAGTATGCAGATGACACTTTGCTCATTTTACTAGCCGATGCAAAACAACTGTTCATCCTGAAAGGACTTCTCAGGGGGTTCTCCGACTCAACTGGCTTAAACGTCAATTTTCAGAAAAGTTGCCTTTTACCCGTCAACTTAAGTGAGGACAAGCTAAATCATCTGGCCCTCACCTTCGGCTGCAAAACAGGAAGCATGTCGTTCACGTACCTCGGGCTTCCCAGTTGGAACTTGAAGACCTAGTGTCCAGGACTACACTCCCCTCCTATCCAAAATGGAAAGGAAACTGTCTGGCTTTAGTAGGTTTCTCTCTTACCAGGGAAGGCTGATCTTGGTCAACTCAGTAATGTCTGCTCTTCCAACCTACTTCATGTGCACACTCTCCATACCCCTTCAAGTTATTGAACAAATGGACAGATTTAGAAAACATTGTATTTGGAGCAAAGGAGACATCAACAGAAAAGGCACATGCCTAGTCGAATGAAAAACTATGTGCAGAACCAAAAAAGAAGGGGGACTCAACATTGTCAACCTGGAAAACCAAAACTCAGCTCTTCTCATGAAATTCCTAAACAAATTTTATAACCATGCTGAGATCCTCTGGGTCCAATTAACTTGGTCCAAACTGTACTATAACCAGTTTATTCCACCCCATTCGAATAAACCCTGTGGATCCTTTTGGTGGAAAGATGTCCTAAAAGTTTTCCCAAAATTCATAGAATTTGCCTTATGCAAACCCAGGAAAGGTAACACCTCCTCTCTTTGGCTAGACAATTGGTCGGGGCAAGTGCTACAGCAGGTGTTCCCACAACTCTACTCCTTTTCCAGGAAACAGCACTAGTCTCTCAAACACTTTCTGGAAAAGGACCCTGAATCCACATTATTCTTACCCTAAACCTATGCATATGTTATAAATTATATATTATAAGATAGTACACATAAATTGCTATTAGATTTTTTTTGAAACATATGCAAGTGGGATCTAGTTTTATCCATCTGGTCACGTAGAATACAATAGTGCAGACTGAATTGAAAATAGATACACCATTCAAAAGTTATAATATTTTAACATAAATGTTTTTTTTCTTAGGATGATGTCAGCAGTATGGGAAATCGCACATAGACAGAAAGAGAAAATTGGTGTGCGGGCTAAAAAAAATGCTATGCGTGCGTCGTATAGAAAGAAAACATGTGTTAATTTTTCTCAAAAAGAAAAGACAGGAACGGTCGGAAAATTGTTTAGTGAATTTAGTTGGGGCGATTGTTCGTCAATCAGTGACGTCGAGGACAGATTCCTTGTTTCACAGTTAAAGGTTCTTGCTCCTGTTTTTCGTGACAAGTATTAATTTAGGCACCATTACTAAATTGCTGTAATTCACCCTCAACCATGTGGATTCTCCAAAATTGTGAAGCTAGCAAAGCTTCAAGAGTCCAGAGCTGTCTACTACAGGCCTTCATCACTATTAATGTATCGTCAGCATATTGCACAATAGAGAAATTATTAATGTGTCTGAGGGGTAGTGGTAGCTCAAGCAGACCATATTATTTTGCTTTGTTTACTATGGACTACAGTAGGTCGGCAACAAGCACAAAACGTAAAGCAGATACAGGGTTTGCCTATCTAACTTCTCTTCTGCAGTGAAATACCTTCTCAGTAGACCCATTCAGTAAAACTGATGATGTTCCAAAATCAAAAACCGCTGGTATCCATCCTAGCCATCTCTGACCAAACCCTACTTTGTAGAAAGAACTGCTGTATTTTGAGCTTAATAAAAGCGCTGCTGTGCCTGGATCAGACAGAAGGTACGGATCACCTCGCAGCAAGCTCAAGAAAACAAGACTAACCGGTTTTGGCTAGCTTGCTGCAAAAAGCTATGAATACCTCTCGTGAAGGATCTCGTCAACGAGGTGCCACTACCGGATTCGTGTGGCTGGCGCACACGGCAAAACCTAAATAGTACACGGCAAAGGCTTTGTCGTGTGTTGCTCATGGCGAAATACACACGGCAAACCCTTGCACGGTGAATTTTATCTTTACCTACGGCTAAATTGTGGACACACAGTGAAGTTTTGCCGTGACTCAGACTTGACACGTGGTAAAAAAAAAGTGACGGACCGTGGGAGACGGAGGGAGGACAGTCTGACGGCAGGGTTTGCCGTGTGTTGCATACGATAAACCTTTGTCGTGAGCTAAACAGGGCACACGTCAAAGACTTTTTTTTTGGGGGGGGGGGGTACCGTGCGCTGGATGAAGGGCACACATCAAACATCGTCTCTTTGCCGTGTGCCACCATCTGGCACATGGCGAACATTTTCTCCTTTGTTTTTTTGTTTCCATTTATTTTTTTTTAAAAACTCTTTGCCGTATGATGCTGGCACACGACAAACACTTAACAACATTTTATGTATCAATCCTAGAATTTTTTTCCTTACAAATATACTAACTTAATAAATCGAAATTTTTTATAATTTCTTTATCAAATGAACTTCAATATATATTCCATGTTTACAAACATATTACACCATTATTTCATGTGTTTATTTCTTTAATTCGAATTTTCTCATTTCAAAATCAATAAATGCTGAAATAATTAAGAAATAGCAAACGATTCTGAAAAATTACCAAATTTGCACACGACACAACCTATATGGTGTAGTTCCTATAGAAAAAGTTTTGAAATCAAACTCAAATATAAAAGTCGAATGTACTTCAACTCATGCTCCTTCACTCGTAACTCTATAAAACTTCTCTAAAGATTGTCCGATTTATACACATCATACGTGACAACTTATTCGAAATCTTCCCAAACTTTTTCTATGGCCTCTATGTATGATAACATGACATATGTACAAGTTTCAGGGATTTACGGAATGAAATAGCATTTATTAGAATTTCTGAAACGTACCGACGCACGTTCAGCGTCGTGTCTCCTAACCACGACATTCGAAAGTCATTTCCGTTTTGAATGTGTGTTCTCAGACAGAATATCATTTTTCCGATATTTTTTCCAACTATTTCACTGACTCACAGTTCAAATATGACCGCATGCGAAAAAAATGAAAATAAATGCTGTTAATTGCAAAAATATAGCAAACATGTTTCAAATTTTATGAAATTTGAGTACGGAGTTACAAATGGTGAGTGTGTACAGAAGAAAATTTTGGAGGGCAAAATCTGAAAAAAGACAAATTGTTTATCGTGTGTTGCACCCCTGGCACACGGCAAAGCTTGTGCTTGCCGTGTGCTAGCCTCAAGCACACGGCAAACGTTGACGGCTAGGGCGGGCGTTAGCGTGGTGTTAGCTTTTGGCGTGTGCCCTATTTTTGCCGTGTGTTACTTACGACAAAAGTTTAAGTTCGTCGTGTGTCTGGTGTTTGCCGTGCACAACTCACGACAAAGGCCAGGTATACCGTGTGCCTGGCGTTTGCCACGTGCGTGGGCTGGACACATGGCAAACCCAGCCTTTGCCGTGTGTTGCTCACGACAAACAGGCCGGCACACGGCAAAGACCAGCTCTCTGGTAGTGTGCATCTAGAGTTGCTCTTGTGTTTGGTACACTACTTAGAGCGCCCACAAACTCACTTATAGAACTCCAAGATATATGGATGGAAAAGCAAGGCTTTAAGATATATGAAAAGGTAGATGATAATTCATTTTGATTGATTACATACCCGTAATCTGTCGTGACCTTTTATTTATACAGGATGTGATGATCTTATTCTGTTAGAAGTAAACCGTTTACGACACAAATCCATATGATTTCCTGAACCTGGTTCGGAGGACTAGCTAGCCAGCAGTTTTGCAAGAAACAGCCCACATGGCTCCTCAAATGCTTACATCTAGAGATATCCTGCACCTCTAACGTGGGCATCTGCGCGCTTGCGGCTGCGGGCGAGCTCCTGCATTAGCTGTTTCGAAGTGAGCTGTCTCCGACAGTGTCCTCTCCCGGAAACTCCTGATGAACATTTCCGCTCGTTGGTCTACTTTGCCATCCTGCCCATCGACGGGCTTCATGAGGATCGTCTTGCACCCGGCCATGGGCTCCACAGAACGGGTGGATGTTGCCGCCGAAGCCCTGCTGGTCGCTACCATCCTAGTCGTCGGCGGCGGCGGCGGCGATGCGGTTGCCACACGGGGTGCGATCCTCGATAGGAGGAACGACGAGGAGGCCATGATGAGGTTCGCCGTGATGATGGTGGAGGACTCGAACAGGGAGGAGTTGTTCCTACGCCGTGATGGCGCCATATACCGGCCTACCTCCCCTGTGTTGTGCCAGTTAATTTGTGGATGGATTTGGTAAGAGAGAGAGAGAGAGATTGTGAGATGAGTGTGCGTGTATTCTTGATGGTACTTACACTGGGGCTTTTATAGATATATCACGTTCGTTCACTGTTGTAGCCTGTATTCGTTCACTGTTGTAGCTTGGAATTGAAATATCTATATATATGTGGTGGTCTATGAAGACGCGTGTTCGGTTTGGTTGAACCAATGAGAGCAGTTCGCTTGAACTTGAAGAGTATAGATGCCGTACAGCTCAGCTCAATAATGTTTTTATCTGTTTCCTACATATTCAAGAATCTGTACGTGTGCGTGGACTTTATTTGTCCACTGAAGAAAAATAGCCGTGTTGGAATAAGCCTTTGTGATACACCGGACTTTTTGTCTGTCACTACAAATAATAAAATACAATAACGGGAACTGCAGGGAATTAAGCAACAGCAACAAGCCAATCTATATCATTTGGCTGTTTGCTAAAACTCACTTGGCAAATCTATAGTTTTACCAAATCTCAAAACCAAATATCAAGTGAAAAAAGAGGCCTTCTCCAACAGTTTGCTATTTGGGCTTGGCAAAAGAACTTGACATCCTAAGATTTTTGCCAAAATCACAAAATTGAGACTCCAACAAGTTGGCAAAACTAGTTGGCAAATTGGGATACACGTGATACCAAGCGATGGAGGACTTGGCATATTTGCCAAGTGAAGGGGGAATTGCCAAGCTCACAGAATTGCAAGTAGTTTTGCCAACTTGTTGGAGGCTGTTTTTTTATAGTTTTGACAAAAATCCTAGAAGGACAAGTACTCTTAACAAACTGTTAGAGTTGCTCTTAGAAATTCAAATCTCTTTGGCATCCCTGACTTTTTTTCAGGGTAAGAAATCCATAGAAAAATAATTTGAATAATTATTTCGTCTTCTATGTAGGATTTTCCATCCCTGGATGTGCCCCCCCCCCCCCCCGCCACACACCCCCCTTGCTCTTGAATTAACCTTTATAAAGCTAATCTCCACTACAACTAAGCTTGGGCATTCGGGTAATTCTAATATTTAACTAACAACATATAATAAATACAAAGACAGTTAAATATTTGGGTAATTCAGGTACCGGAGGATATTACTCGAATTACACAAACTAATTTCGGGTAATCAAAATCGCTATCCGAATTTAGGATTGGGTACCTCGAGTTCGGGTAATTCGGATCCGGATCTGGGTAACAAGTTCTAGCTAATACCACAGCGAGCCACATCCGAGTTAACCGGCACAGCAAGCCATATCGGCAGCTGAGTAATTGGACCGGTTCAACATCGAGTAACTGCTTTGAAGAAGAAATTCTTCACCGAGAGTTAAAGATTGCTCGCATTGCATATCAACAGAGCACCGCGGCTCTCCATCTTCTCACCCCTATCTCTTCCATTTATCAGCCCTCCATCTTTCTAGTTTTATTTTATAAATTGTTCTTTCAAAGTTAGGTTACGTACCTGCCTAGTCTTACGATAAAACTGATAGGAATAGAGTGTACCAACCTCACTGCAGGTGTTTATAGAGGTGGGCGTGTGTGTAGTGGATTATGTATATGTACTGTTATTAGAAAAAGAACTACCTATCTCAGTATCCGCCACACAACATTTGTAGTGGTCATTGGCTAAATTAAACGCAATGAAAAAGAGCATAGTGTCAATATATGGAGTACGTGGCATAGTGGAAGAATAATACGATCATATCCTGAAAGGAATATTGATTAGGATGGCTCTTGGGTTAAAGGCAGAGGTTGATAAGTATGAACTTTGCCGCACACGAACATATTCTCGACCTATCGTTGTAGTAACCTCAGAAGTGTTCAAACTACCTCGCTCTCCAATGAAATTATTGGGGAATCAGACTAAGTGCTTCGGACTACTGATTGTCATCTAGTTAGGCCAGTCTAAGTGGGGGTTTCACCAGGATGTCATGCATATTTATTAGAGTGTCATGTCAGCAAAATTGCACTTTTTGCTTGAAACAAAGAGGAGAGAGAAGGAAGTAGTTTCACCATGGTGAAACTCCGCGGGCGTTGTTTTCCACACGGTGAAATGGGATGAAATCTCCACTGAGGGCTAAATCGTTTCACCATCTTGCATGTGATCCAATCATTTTGCAATAATTAAATGCTTTGCCCAGCCTAGGAAACGTCAAGATAAAACTCATGCATTGTGGAGGTTGTTTCATTATTCGTTTTATTGATATCTTGTCAGCGGATTTGTTTTGGAAACAGTGTATTGAAACGAGTCACTGATACTGGCCTTATATATAGGGTTTGTTTTACTACTACTTGACGTGTGTGCATTATTGACATGCATTCTCTGGGATATTTATATTGAAAGCATCAAACGTGTTTCTGAAGATGCCGGTTTACATCTCAGCTTTCTGTGCACGAAGCACCAAACAAGTGAAGAACGAACTACCCTCCACTATATCTGAAAATCTCCCCTAGCTTAGAAAGTACCTAGCAGAAGAGATTAAGAAAACTTTTTACAAAACAAACACGCAAAACACAGAGACACATTCAGAAGAAACCCACATGGGCCTTCCTCCATATTGGCTTTTAACTTTTTAAATTCATCCGTCTTCTCCTTAGTGGGAATCATGTATCAACCAGAAGAGACCTGTGCATTTGTTTAGTGGGATTCATGTATCAACAGTATTTTTAAAGATTTAATGTTTGTTCTTGTTGCTGATCTCTTGCAAACCAATAGCTAAGGGTGCTTCCAAGAAAGGATTACTCACACACCCTCTGGGTGAAAACTTTTTTGGAGACACCACATCATCCATCCAATATGTAGATGACACGATCCTTATCCTCCCAGCAGATGCTAGACAACTTCTCAACTTGAAATTCTCCTAAGATCATTCTCTGACTCCATGGGTCTGCATGTTAATTTTCACAAATCCTTCCTAGCCCCTATCAATATGCGGGAAGAAAAATGTTTACACCTCTCTCTAGAACTTTTGGATGCAGTGTGGGATTCATCATGCCTTTAATTTCACCTCTTCGGGGCTCCCCCTAGGTACCACTAGACCCACATTCCAAGATTTCACCCCTTCCTCTGCAAAATTGAAGGTCAGTTAATGGGAGTTAGCAGATATCTGTCCTATCATGGTAGACTAATCCTTGAGAACTTTGCCTTCTCTTCAATGCCCACATTCTACATATGCACCCTCAGGTTGCCACCAAGAGTGGTGGACCAGATTGATTGCTGTAGAAAACACTCATAGTGGAGTGGTAGAGAAATTCAAAAAAAAAGGCTCCTACCTAGATGCCTGGGATACAGTCTGCAGAACTAAGGATCAAGGAGGCCTTGGAATCCTCAAGCTATGGACCTAGAACTAAACTCTCCTCTTCAAGTTCCTTGATAAATTCTATAACCATACTGATATTCCCTGGGTGACTCTGACCTGGGACAACCTCTATGCTTCCAACAGCACCCCACCTCAAGCTAGAAACCCCATGGATTCTTTCTGGTGAAAAAACATCCACAAGATCACTGTCAACTTCAGAAGGTTAGCACATTGCTCCCCAAATAGAGGAGATACAGTATTGTCTCGGAAAGACTAGTGGCACTCTAGCACCGTCAAACAATGTTTTTTTGCAACTTTTCACTTTTGCTAAGAAATTGAACTGCTCTATCATGTAGTTCCTATTGGAACCGATCTCCGGCGAGGTGCTCGGCATGGCGTGACACCGACGAGTGGTGATTGCAGCGACTAAAACCCTACCGGCAGCACGAAAGCACAACACGCGAGAGAGAGACAGAGTTTTACTGCATAACAGCGCATCGTGTTTGATGTATTCAACTTGGCCTTTGTAGGCTCAGATCTGCTCCCCCGCCACGGTTGGGCGCTGCACGGTGTGCCTTATTTCTCGGTCACCCATGCGACATGCATGGTGTGCCAGCCATGGCGGAGAGGGCCTAAAGACGCGGTCTCAGCACGCACGTGTGCAATCACTATGACAGCCAAGATTCTACGCTAGAATACAAACATGTTCAAACCAAAAACGAACTGAACTAATGCACCTAACATGGATACAAAGTCTGACACAATTACAAGGACCTTCATCAACATTTTTACCCCCTTAATCGTGACACACATCACTGACTCCCAGCTGTTGATGCATCACCACAAATTTGATCCTCCCAAGAGGTTTTGTCAGGATGTCTGCAAGCTGTCTATCAGTGCTAACATGATCCACCTCTGCAATGCCATCAGACACACACTCCCTGATGTAATGGTAGCGAGTGTCGATGTGTTTGCTCCTTTCATGGTATACTAGATTCTTACTAAGTTCAATGGCAAACTTACTGTTCATCAGGAGCCTGAACTTCTGCATCTTCTGAATAGTGAGGTCTGCAACGAGCCTGACAAGACAAACACCTTGGCATGTTGCTGAAGCTGCAACAATGTACTCAGCTTCACTGAGATGACCCGTGCACTACGTCGCACGTGGCTAGCATCAGTGCACCCGGCTGATCGACGCCGACGGCGGCCAAGATTTCCTCCGTCTGAACTTGCTCCTTCTTCTTCTCTTTCCTGGGACACTTGTAGTCCTGCTCCTAGTGACCAGTATCGTGGCACCACCATCAGATCATGTCGCCGCCTTGTACTTTGGAGCGCCACTGCCTGCATCGCTCCTGCCTTGCTTGTTCGAGGCTCCACGACCATCGTGTTTGGCATGCCCTCAAGACAGCGTGCGCCACTGCCATCGCCGCCTCTATCCTCATGCTGCCGGCGCTCGTCTTCTGCGGCTACTCGATGGTCGATGCAGTTGTTCCTTGTTGGAACCGAGGATCACAATCAGAATGCTAATGATCAATTGGCTAAGCCTATTGAGAAGGAACACGCATGAATTCTGATGAACGTGAACTGGCAACTGTCAGAGGATAGTGCTCTTTTGCACTGATATGTGAGAACAACACAAACAAAATATGTTCGGTTACAATGCGCAACTGCGCTCTCCTAACACCTAGCTATTTATACCAACAACTTAACAAGTCTCTAACACACACACAATTAAATGTAAGGAAACGAGATACAATGAGTTATCAGTGTAACTTCTTGACGCTGAGGCATGACGTGGGCGCGGTCACCAGCCTGCTCCCAGCTAATTGCTCCCACCCTCTCTTGTTTTAATTCAAATCTGCTACTTCTACTTACCTAGCTACTACAACGTCTCCACAACATCAACACCTCATCAAGCTTACACTAACATTGTCCCCCTTAAGCTTGATTCTCCTCAAGTTCTCTGACACCGAGCATATGCCTCATCTCACCTAGCTTGGGCACTGCCATTGCTTTTGTTAGAGAATTAGCTTTCTGCTCTAATGTCCCAATCCACTTCACTGCTATCTCTCCTCTTTCCATACATTCTTTGATGTAGTGGAACTTAATGTCAATATGTTTGCTTCGTCTATGAAACATTGGGTTCTTCAAGAGCTGAATTGAAGATTTGTTGTCAACATGTATTGTCACAAACTGTGGCTTTTTCCTTGTGAGCTCACTCAACAAATTCTAGAGCCACATGGCTTGCATTGCTACTGCTGTTGTAGCCATAAATTCAGCTTCACAACTTGACAGTGCCACTGTCTTCTCCTTGTGTGAACACCAAGTGATCAAACCTCCATTCAGATAGAAAGCTATCCCTCCTGTGCTTCTTATGAGTTTTTTGTCACCTGCTAGATCACTGTTTGAATACCCCAACAGGACTTCCTCCTTCTCTTCTTTAGTATACACTCGGCAAAGACCATCTTTGCTGAGAGCCGACCTTTGCCGAGTGTTTGACACTTGGCAAAGAGGCTCTTTGCCAAGGGTGGCTTTCGGCAAAGAGCCTCTTTGACAAGTGCCCGACTTTTGGCACTCGCACTAGTACAGAAGTGCTCAAAGGCAGCGGTGGAACATAATTTTTACACACGGTTTCAATTATATAACGCCTGTGGAAAGAAATTAGCTTACCCGACTACAAAACCGCCTGTGAAAATCAATTTTTACACACGGTTTTCCTAGCCAAACCGCCTGTAGAAATCATGTATTTATGCAGGTAGATTTCTTAAGAAACCGCCTGTAGAAATCATATTTCTACACGCGGTTTCTTAAGAAATCCGCGTGTAGAAATAATTTGAACTTGAATTTTTTGAGCTTTTCAAATGACCTCGTTTGAAAAAACCATCAAAATGAAAGTTGTAGATCTTGAAAAGTTATGAAACTTTATAGTTGATAATTTATTCATTTGAAATCATCTTGTCATCAAAAACTATGTTTGAATTTCTCAAATTTGAAATTCAAATTTGTAAATGTGATGTTCTCAAACTCCCTCAAGAGCCTCTGGGCGTTCACCTCCTTGACTCGATCTGAGCTGATCTGCATCGTGCGTACCGCCTCCCATTGGAGCGAGCACTCCTTGACGCCGCTGCTGGAGCCTTGCGTGTCGCCCATGGTGGATGGTGGCTACATTCATCGTGGGATGATGAACTTCTTTCTCAGTGGTTCTCTGGGAGGGTTCTCGGATTGCTCGTATTGCATAAACACGACTCTGTTACCAGAATGTTGGAACCGATCTCCAGCAAGGAGCTCAGCATGGCGTGACACCGATAAGTGGTGATCACGGCGACTAAAACCCTACTAGCGGCGCAAGAGCACAACACATGAGAGAGAGAGAGTTTTACTGCATAACAGCACAACATGTTTGATTCATTCAACATGGCCTTTGTAGGCTCACTTTCGCTCCCCCTGCTATGGTTGGGCGCTGCACGGTGTGCCTTATTTCTTGGTCACCTGTGCGACATTCACGGTGTGCCAGGCATGGTGGAGAGGGGCCAAAATACGTGGTCTTAGCGTTCACATGTTCAATCACCATGACACTCAAGATTCTACACTAGAATACAAACATGTTCAAATCGAAAACGAACTAAACTAATGCACCTAACATGGATCGATCGCACGAGAGCGTGCATAAATAAAATTGATGCGGCAGGAGGTGGGATGCACAAGAACGTCCACTTCCCATCTTGTGAGAGTTAACCTAGTTGAATCTTGACAGCCATGATGGCCGTCCAGGCGGCCGTGGTCGATCGGAGTCTGGTATGTCTCCATTCCTTAAGCATGGCATCATGATCTCGGTGCGCAGATGCGGGCTCTTCCTGAGGGTATTCACCCTAAATGTGGCGCTCTCCATGGTGCTCTTCCTCTTCAACATCCTCGTCGCGCCCCTTATGGAGTCTGGAGGCTACACCGCCAAAATAGAAGACGACGACGCAGTTGCTACCATGACCGTCGGTGATGCCGAGTTCAGCTTCTCCAGTGTGTGGCTCCCCCCATCATGTACCTCGTCTTGTACCAAGCCGTCGGGCTGGTGAAGAAGGTCGACACGGCGTCCGCTGCCGTCGCGAGCCTACTCTGGCGAGCGCCACATGTTTGGCTCCTTCCTCTAGAAAGTGAGGAGCAACCTCCAGGGAGGCTCTGCGACCATCGTGTTTGGCTTGTCCTCAAGACAGCGTGCGCCACTGCCATCGCCGCCTCTATCCTCATGCTGCCGGCGCTCGTCTTCTGGGGCTACTCAATGGTCGATGCAGTTGTTCCTTGTTGGAACCGAGGATCACAATCATAATGCTAATGATCAGTTGGCTAAGCCTATTGAGAAGGAACACGCATGAATTCTGATGAACGTGAACTGGCAACTGTCAGAGGATAGTGCTCTTTTGCACTGATATGTGAGAACAACACAAACACAATATATTCGGTTACAATGCGCTACTGCACTCTCCTAACACCCAGCTATTTATACCAACAACTTAACAAGTCTCTAACACACACACAAATGTAAGAAAACGAGATACAATGAGTTGTCAGTGTAACTTCTTGATGCTGAGGCATGACGTGGGCGCGGTCACCAGCCTGCTCCTAGCTAATTGCTCCCACTCTCTCTTGTTTGAATTCAAATCTGTTGCTTCTACTTACCTAGCTACTACAACGTCTCCACAACATCAACACCTCATCAAGCTTACACTAACATTGTCCCCCTTAAGCATGATTCTCCTCAAGTTCTCTGACACCGGGCATATGCCTCATCTCACCTAGCTTGGTCACTGCCATTGCTTTTTTTAGAGAATTAGCTTTCTGCTCTAATGTCCCAATCCACTTCACTGCTATCTCTCCTCTTTCCACAAATTCTCTAATGTAGTGGAACTAATTGTCAATATGTTTGCTTCATCTATGAAACACTGGGTTCTTCATGAGCTGAATTGTAGATTTGTTGTCAACATGTATTGTCACAAACTGTGGCTTTTTCCTTGTGAGCTCACTCAACAAACTCCTGAGCCACATGGCTTGCATTGCTACTTCTGTTGCAGCCATAAATTCAGCTTCACAACTTGACAGTGCCACTGTCTTCTCCTTGTGTGAACACCAAGTGATCAAACCTCCATTCAGATAGAAAGCTATCCCTCCTGTGCTTCTTATGAGTTTTTTGTCACCTGCTAGATCACTGTCTGAATACCCCAACAGGACTTCCTCCTTCTCTTCTTTAGTATACACTAGCCCATAATTCAAAGTGCCCTGCAAATACCTCAGAATTTGTTTAACTACATTCTGATGCATCACAATGGGCTTCTCCATAAATCTGCTAGCCATACCGACAGAAAATTCCAAATCTAGCCTTGTGTGCAGCAAGTATCTCAAGCATCCAATGATTCTCCTATATTCAGTGCCATCAACTTGTACACCTTCCATGTCATCATGCAACAATGTTCCTGGATTTATTGGAACCTTGGTTGGATTGCAATCCAGCATCCCAAACCTTGACAACACCTTCTTAGCATACCCAATCTGCTTGATAGTAATGCAGTCCTCTTCTTGCTTCACTTCTATGCCCAAATAATATGACAAGAGACCCAAGTCACTCATTTCGAATTCAGAAGTCATTTGCTTCATAAACACTACAATTTCTACTAGATCACCTCCAGTCACTATCAAATCATCCACATATACACCAAGAATTACTCTTGTTTTTCCAACTCCTCTTGTATACACTGCAGCTTCACTTGCACATTTCTTGAAGCCCAATTTCTTCAGACTACAGTCTAGTTTAACATTCCAAGCCCTAGGAGCTTGTTTGAGGCCATACAAAGCCTTTGTTCAGCTTGTACACCATTTTCTCTTTTCCTTTCACTGCATAACCATCTGGTTGTGCAACATAAACATCCTCAACAAGCTCTCCATTTAGAAATGCAGTTTTGAGATCAAGATGATGCACTTCCCAGCCCTAGTTAGCTGCCATTGCCAATAACAGTCTCACTGTATCTAGCCTTGCTACAGGAGCAAAAGCTTGATCATAGTCAATTCCATGCCTCTGAACATATCCTTTGGCAACAAACCTTGCTTTGTGCTTCACCGCTTCCCCTTCTACATTCTTTTTCAACTTGAATACCCATTTCAATCCAATGGGTCTTTGACCAGCTGGCAACTTGACTGAACTCCAAGGTTTGTTTTTGTCGATTGACTGAATCTCACTATCCATAGCTCCTCTCTAGTCATCACTGCCAGCTGCATTTTGATAACATGTTGGTTCTTCCATGATTGCCAATAGAGCATTTATCTCAATTTCTGCATCTGAGACTAACTCCACCTCTTCTGCTTCTTCATATACTTCATAAATGCTCCTGAACCTAACTGATGCATCATCATGATCTACATCCATGTTATCATCATCTAGCACGTGTACTGGACTCACTTCTTCATTCACAAAATCTACCCCTTCTGTTGTCTGACTATGAACAATGTCAGACAAATCCCCTTCTCCATGTTGTAACTGATAACCTCCACTGATAGCACCTTGAGAGGATCCTAAAGCTCCCCCTAAATCTAGTACACCCTTAGGTACTCCCCCTGAGTCTTCTTGTATTGGATCTGCATGGTTATTACCACCATGGCCTGTACCCATGTACTATGGTATTGTTTCTTCCAGAGTCTCAACAACCACAAATTCTGAATTTTCACCAAACTCAGCACACCAATTCCAAGACATTCTTCAAACACATCTCTACTCACTACTATTTTCTTGTTATGTGGATCATAGAGTCTATGTGCCTTGCTGCCTTCCTCTGTACCAAAATACACCATAGGGACACTTCTGTCATCCAGCTTTTTTAGATTTGGCTTAGCTAGTCTAACATGTGCTTTACATCCAAGTCCTTAAGTGCCCTAACTGAGGCTTTCTCCCATTCCAAGCCTCAAATGGTGTCCTATTCCCCATAGGTTTGGTTGGAAGCCTATTCAGAAGATGAACATAATACCTCACTGCCTGACCCTAGAAAATGCCTGGTATCTTCATACTCTTCATCATTGATCTTGCCATCTCCATAATAGTTATGTTTCTCCTCTCCACAACACCATTTTGCTATGGTGAGTAGCGGGCTATCAGCTATCTTCTAATCCCTGCCTTCTCATAGATTTCTCTAAATGCAGCTGCTAAGAATTCTCCTCCCCTATCTGATCTCACACACTTGATCTTGTAACCCAAACTATTTTCTGCTTCTGCCTTGAACTTGGCAAATGCATCACTAGCTTGGTCTTTAGATTTTAGAACAGAAACTATCATCCACCTTGTGCAATCATCAACAATCAATATAAAATATTTACAGCCACTAGCAGTCTCTGGAGTTATTGGCCCACACAGATCTATGTGTAACAGCTCAAGTGGCTCATCTGCTCTCCATCTCGATACATGAGGAAAATTACATCTTGTTTGCTTTGCTGCTAAACATGACTGACAAACTTGATCTGGATGATCTATTAAAGGTACACCCCCAACCATCTCTTTTTCAGCAAGCAATTTCAATGACTAAAAATTAACATGCCCAAGTCTACCATGCTAAAGCCATGACACATCATTCACATTAGCTAGCAAACACACTGGATCAACAGGTTTTAGTTCAATCTTATATAATCTGTTTGCAGATCTCTGCACTCTCATTATTACTCTTTCAGGATTTTTCTCAGACACTTCAATCAAATCTTCATCCATGACTACTCTATGCCCAATTTCAGTTAACTGACCAAGACTCACAAGATTACTTCTAAGCTTGGGAATGAAATACACATCATAAAGTAACCACTGATCACCAGAAATGCCTTGAAACAGAATTGAACCTCTACCCTGAATATCAAGAGTTGATCCATCACCAAAGGTTACCTTACCAGAAATAGTAGAATCAATTTCTCTAAACTTTTGTTGATCTCCAGACATATGATTGCTTGCTCCATTGTTGAGGTACCACACATCTCCTGATGAAGTATCATCATCTGCATAGTACACCTCTGGATAGACCTTCACTTCACAAAACAATAGCTTCTCCTATCTGTTTTCCAAAAATAGCCCTTCTGAACTTGGGTGCTCAAGCCTCCAAGGCAAGACCGTCTCGGCGAGCAACACCATGGGCTCATACTCCACTACACTAGTATAGTGAGCTTCTTCTTTCTTATTTTCCTCACCTGGACATCTATTTGCACAGTGCCCATACTTGTGGCACTTAAAGCATTTGATGTGACTCTTGTCACATTTGCCAGCGCCATCCTACATAGCATCTCCCTGTCCGCCACGACCACCACTATTCCCTCCAGGGCCACGCCCGCGACCTCGACCACTGCTCTCTTGTGATCTCTTCTCGGACCCTGTCCACTTCTGCCTCGCTTCTCACTCGGCTTGCATCGCTCAGTCCGCTTCTGCCTCACTTCCCACTCGGATTGCATCAACAGCACCTGACCAGTGTCTGTCTTCGCCACTACACCTGCTCCCCACCTGGTGCATTCTTCATACGCCTTCAGTCGACCCACCGCCTCCTCGAACGCCAACTTCTTAAGATCATAGAATTGCTCTATCCCTGCAACCACATTGATGAACCGCTCGGGCACTGTGTCGAACAACTTCTTCACAAATGCTGCATCATCAAGCGATCCACAAAGATTGCCATACCAGACTGACATCCCCATCAACCGTCCAGCATACTGCTCAATCGAGTCATCCTCCATCCTCATGGCATCAAACTCGCTCTTCAGGATTTGCAACCGCGCCTCCTTCACCCACGTTTCACCAATGAATCTCACTTTCAACGAGTCCCAGACCTCCTTCCTGGTCTTCTTCGCCGCGACTTGCATCAGTAGGTCATCATGTAGACACTGCAGCAAGCATGCCTTCGCCTTCCTATCCTTCGCCTTCGCCGCCACAACGTCGTCACATCCTGTGATGACGTCTCCCGTGACGGCTCCAAGATATCCCAAACACCTTGATCCTCCATGATCACCTGGACTCGGAACGACCAACCGGTGTAGTTGGTTGCCGTGAGTGCCGGATAGTGAATTCGATCCCCACGATCACCGTTGCTTGCGCCACCACTCCGGTCACCCAAGGATGGATTTTTGGTGTAATTAGCGAGTGATTTTGGCTTTGTTACCAAATGTTGGAACCGAGGATCACAATCACAACGCTAATGATCAATTGGCTAAGCCTACTGAGAAGGAACATGCATGAACTCTGCTGAACGCGAACTGGCAACTGTCAGAGGATAGTGCTCTTTTGCACTGATATGTTGGTAGGACCATTGTTGTGTCGACTAGCCAGGCGTTGTTATCTTCACTGATAGAACCTAACCGGTAGGTGATGCAACCTTGTGATGTCATTGTCAGCACGGATCCCATCAGCAGCATCCTTCACATTGATTAGGTTGAATCTTGGAAGAACGCTTGATAAGATGTAGCCGCATTAGAGAGCCTAAACAGGAAAGTACCTGGCTTCTCAAGGGAATCTTCAAAAATTCTTGAGTTGAATTGATTTGTCGTGGTTATTGAGACGTCAAGTGCTTCTTGGGTCACTGAATCTTTGAGGAGACAACAACAACTTTGGAGCTTGCCATCAATGTCTGCCTCGTAGACCCAGGATCCAAAAATGAAGACTGATCTTGACAAGAAGATCATGTTATCAAGGTCTATGGAGCTCTCAGATGCAAATCCATCCTTACCTAGCATGCCAACTGTCGATATTTTACCGTCGATAGCCTACCACAAGAGTACCCGGGATAGTTGTTTGGGCTTCAGCATAAGCTGGAACTCGATGGTTAATATATAAGAGACAATTAATTATCTTGGTCAGGCCCTCGAGTTCAATCTCGAGTAAAAGCCTTTACGTCCAATTGGCGTTAGCCTTTGCGTTAGACTGATTGTATTATATTGTTCATTGTTACAATAGATGCCCTCAGTCTCTCTTTATATCAGTAGAAACGGTTGAAAGGTGATTTACTATCCTAGACGGATTCATAATAGTGTTTCAATTCTAATATAAAAGGTAGTTTCTATAAGAACCTGCCTAGTCTGGCCTCATTCTACTCAGAGTCAGAGTCACACCTCGCTACACTTCCTTCTGGAATCGTGAGCCAGGCCGAGGCCCACCTTCTCGTATCCTGTCGGTGAGGAACCCTCAGAATCCCGTTCCAACACAGTCTAAAATTTTATAGTGGGCTTTTTTATTTGAAGTTGTTAGGAGTCCCAAATATACATTCTAGTTTATAGATTTTAAAATCAAAAATTTAGAATTTCTAAATTACTATGAATGTTGACACACAGTTAATACCAAAATTGTCGTCCTGAGCTACATGTTTATTGTTGATAATTTTTTTGTTTGACTTTGTTTAATTTAGAGTCTCAAGTATTTGTTTCAGAAATAACGGATGCCATACTCACCCCTATTAATTAATAAAAAATAACGGTCTCCAAAAATAAATTCAACGGTAGTGTAGAAGCCATTGTTTTGTCAGGTAATATATTTCTTAAGCCGCCATTTTTTACCTAGGTACTGAAAAAGCGGCGCGTTACATTTTAGTAATTTTGAGATTCACGTGTTCAAGCACACCTGAACCCTTATAAATAGACAACACTATAAGGCCCCGTTTGGCACGGCTCCACTTCATCAGTGAAGCCGTTTTTTTTGCTTCAGCTCCGTAAACAACTCTATCGGTGGAGCTATAGCTGTTTTAGTAAAATTGTTTGGCAAAACAGCTTCACAGGTGGCTTTCCTTAAAATATGCTCTCACAGAATGCCATGTAGGACGAGGTGAAGCCGGGAGAAGCTACTATTTTTGGCTTCTTCCCACCCTAAAGCTATGTGAGAGCACGATTTTAGGAGCTTCATCGATGGAGCCGTTTTATTTTACCCTGTTTGGCAGAAAATAGCTCTAAACGGCTCCTGAAGCCGTTGGAGAAGCTCTGCCAAACAAGGCCTTAGTGGATAGTTCCATATAATTTAAGATACAAAATTTATTGTTCTCATCATTTGGACATAAAAAAGGATACAAAAGCCTCTAGAACACATAATGCTTTTTGAAGGACGATTGTTGCCCCTGTCTGACATACATAATGAACTCTTACGGATGTGCCCTTGCTGTTGACATCATGTGTGGAACAGTAAATGCTGCGAAACAAAGTTGAGTCATATAAGATTATCCCTAATTATGTGGTTCAAAACGTTAGTGTAGAAAAGAAATATATATTTTTATGCACTTACTTCCACATTTAATTCCGCCAGAAACAGGGTTATGGCATTCCCTAGCAAGACGAACAAGTTTACGTGCGCTAATTTCGTCTTGTTCTCCCACTGTGAGCTTTTCACAGACACAATTCATGCGAGAGTGTCCCACGGCATGAATGCATGATATGCTTGGTCCAACATAGGGCTTCCCAACTATGAGAGTCTTTCTGCATTTGAGCAAAACCAAATTTTTCTCCTGATAACAATCTTCCTCACCCCAAACATGTTGCATCATAAACATGGTGAAAAATAAAAAAAAATACAATGAGTCCTACTTTCATATTCATCATGTGCCAATATGGTATTGAAGCAAATATGAGCAAATTGTTCTTTTGCTAGCCTACAGCTTATTCTATGGTGTACTTCTATTTATAACAGACAATAAACTAGACAGAGTACAAATTAATGTTCGAAAATCCTTAAAGAGATAGTAGCTCATTAATATGCATATCAACAAACAATGAAAATCAAGTTCTGGAAATCTTTTAACCAAATAATAATGAATCGTGAATTACCTCCAAGCCATTCAGAAATAATTATTTTACACCATGTACAAAATTAGGATGCCATTAATGTTCAAAAATCCTAAAATAGATAGTAGCTCATTAATATGCATATCAACAACAAGCAAAATCAATTTCTGGAACTCTTTGAACCCAAGTAATGAATCGTGAATTACCTCAAAGCCATCCAGAAATAATTATTTTAGACCACGAACAACATTGGGATGACTCATTTAATTCGGATATCCTAGTGCTTCATATCTTCGTGTTGGCAATGTCATTTAATTATTGGCAATGTCTACATGCAATTAATAACACTTCGTCGTAGGCTGAAGCCTTGTTGATAATTAATGATCAGAGGGATTAGAGTTAAAGAAGCTTAGCTGCCAAATATGTGGTTAGGCCAGTCTCAATGCATGTTTCATGAGAGTGTCATGCATATTAAATAGGGTGCCATATAAGCAAAATTGCTGACTTAGAGCACGACCAACGGCACTACACCACGTGGTTTTTGTTGGATTTTAGTTAGGCTGACCAAATTTTATCAAATTAAAATCTAATAAATCCTAAGGCCTCGACCAATGAGTATTAATCCCATTTGGAAAAATGACTAGAGGCGTGACATATTGCGTTGAATTACACATGGGCTCGGGCTAGGCCAGTCCATGACATATTGTCGTGCCGGATGGTCTAAGTTTTCCCACCCGTTTTAGCGAGCAGGCCCTCTAGGTAGGTATCCTCCCCATGTACCGGTGTCCCAGGCATCACCCCTCCTTGTCAGTCGGCCACCCGCGGCCGCTCCTCCTATGCCAAGGTGAGCCCCTCTTCCAACCACTCTAGTCTTCATCAAGCGCTGTGTCAGCGACGAGCACCAACGACACTAGGTATGCCTGCCCTTTCTCCTCCAATCATTTTATGCAAAGCTATCTATATTAGGATAAGGTCTGGTCTAATCCCAAGTGTATGCATCTATTTGGTTATCGGTCGGATATTTTGGTGAGACTAGCAGCCTATTAATTTGTGGAACACTAAGAACCTCACCAAGCCTTGACTGATTTCACTAAAGTTGCTATTGGTGAATCGCCTGCAAGGATGAGCACAAAGCCCCAATGATCGGAGGCACCGTACAATCACCAAGTGGTACATGATGATCATAACAAGCACGGACTAGCTAGGTGATAACAATCACCAAGAGTAACAAGAGAATCCCAATCTCTCACAAATATGATCACCAGGTCAAGAGAGGGGGCGGGAGAGTTTTCTCAGCTCTTAGAGGGAGTTGAGATGTCAACAAATGGCCAAGACAAGTGTTTTCAGGTTGACTGGTCGATCCTGGTCGACCCTAGTCGACCAGGATTAGTCATTGACTAGGCTAACTAATTGACCCTAGTCGACCCTGGTTATCCACCAAATTGTCCACTTATACCAGGAAAAATATGCCTTATACCTCTATATATACTATATCGTATACACAATAAAGCAAGCATCAAGTCTGCATTAGTGTTTAGATTGTGAGTTACTTGTAGGAGTTGGTTTCTTCTCTTTTCTGCATTGTCCAGAGGTCAATATTCCTATCCCAAACTCCATTTCTTTGCTGACTTGCTGCTGAAGCCTGGAACACCAAAGAAAACCATAATTAGCAAGTAACAAACATTGGATTTAACACACCTGAACAACAGCACTGTTGCAGTAGCAAATAGCTAACATTTACTAGACCATAGTAGCCACACAACCAGCATATTACATAACCAAAGTCACAAACATTGGATTTAAATAGTTTAGCAAAAGTAGGCAACTAGCCACAATCCATCTAATCAAGCAAACCATTATTCAAAGTGAAGCCTCCATCTTCATCTCCAACTCCATCTCCATCTCCAGGTGCAGAACATCATCCTCCATTCCTATTGCTGAATCAGATTCTGCATTCTGTTCTTGGTATTCATTGTCATCTTCATCAAGATCTTGAGCTGTCTTCCTTGCATGTTTCCTGTTCCTAGCATATGTCTGACTCACAGCCAGCCCCGGCCCTGGGGGGTTCGAGCTGTTCCATGGCACAGGGCCCTTGACGTGAAGGGGCCCAACCCCATATACGGAAGCTGTAGGTATAGGAGCCCAATAGCCGATAGGAAAGCCAGGAGCCAAAGGACACGGAAAGACATGTACGTGAAAGTGAAACGTCCATCGTTTTTCTTCTACGTTGGCGCGTCGGCCAAGTTTCATACGTATATACTTAATCAAGATTTAATTTGCATTTGCCCACAATCTTTTTCATTAGAATACAGGGATTTAGGAATTCTTACCGAGATACATGTAACTAAGACAACAAATGGTCATTTACTAGATGAAATTGATATTGATGCCATCATCGATGATGTCGCATCAATAAATATTAGATGACTTCGCATTTATAAATGTTAGAAAAAACTTTTAAGGTAAAATATATAACTTGTTTAATAAAAATGTATTTTTAGTATATATTACATTTATTAAAATTATTATTATATTATTGGAGTTGTATTAAAGGGCCTATCTTTCTAGCTTTGCTCCGGGCCCCTGAACTGGGCCGGCCCTGCTCACAGCAGCACGAGCAGCAGCAACCCTGGTCATGTTATGACCCTGTAGAGTCTGACTTGCACCAAGCTTCATTCACATGAGCCCAAGTCACATCGTTGCCAGTGCCACCACCTTCCTGAACGTGAACTGGTTCACAATTTTTATTGATCCATTCATTTTCCCACTGAAGCAAGAATGGATTGCTTCTCTTTCCTTTGGAACCCAGCTCTCTAACTTTTTTAAGAGAAACTTTACGATGGTTGGAAAAAAAACATGGGCCATCAATTGGATGAGATCGGACGGTAAAAATATAGGAGGTACCCAATAACTGAAAGTAGCTAAAGGTACCAAATTGGTGGATATAGTATCAAATTAGGTGAGGTTAGTACTAAACTATGTGGGGCAAAGTCTATTTTTTATTTTATAGTATTTTTTTGAATATGGGTAAATTAGTCATTTTAGTACTGTCATTCAAGAGAAAAATGGGATTTCGGATTTCCCACGTCGTCTATGTTTGAATCTAAACCAATCCATGGCTGCTAGATCGACTTTGTCATATGCCAGCACCCACTCGATATGCAGCAGCCGCGCAAGCCATTGGTGAGCGGTGGTGAGGGCGCATCTTGCTGGGGCACATGTGCCGCCTGGAGCCCCGGACCAAGAACGGCGCGAGCTGCAGGTCTCCGCCTAGAACGCTCACGTCCTCCTTGAACCGCTCGGGAGGGAACACGAAGGGCTCTGGATAGACCATAGGGTCATGCTCGATGCCCCACATGTTCAACATGGTTGTGGTGCCGGCCTGAACCAGGCAGCCGCCGACCACCGCGTCGTGCATGGCAAGGCCTGCACGCGAGAGAGCAACGGCGTGGAAGGGTGGATGCTAGCATCTGGAGGTAGGGTAGGCAGGCCATATAGGCGTTGGACATGGCACAACCGCGGCCCATGACGGTGTTAGCAGTTAGCACCATCGACTGTTGTGGATTGCCGAGCTGTGCGGGCGTTTGCTACAGACAGGCCGTCTGCTACAGAGTAAATATACAACCTTAATTAGTACTAAAATACCCTTTCTTGATTGATTACATAGAAAATAGAAAAAGATGAAAGACCCTGAAGGTACCAAGATACTTTTCCAACCATAGTAAAAGATCTCTTTTTTTAAACTATTTTCCATCTTTGGTTGAGTTCACATATACCAATTTGCTCTAACCGGTTCCTCTTTTTTGTAAGGACCTACACAAAATACAATATTCAAAATCGCATACCAATATTGCTATTTGCTATCAAACTCAATTACTTAGCAACAGTACAGTAGCACTTACACTAGAAAATTCACTCCAATTACGTCCACATCCAGATGCGCTGCAGCAAAAGGCTAATAATCCTTTTTGCCAAACATTGGAGCTCATATGTCATGCCACCATATGCTCCCCACCAAAGAACTATAATTTCCATTCTAGACATAGAATTTCATTATTAGTTCATTGTTGATTGCTTTCACAAATACTAGAGTGAGTTCATCATAGATCAGCTGATTGGATTTCTTATTGTGGAACTTGTCCACCTAGGTTCAAGTCCCTGACTTGACATGAGTACTCGTATTTTTCTAGATTTATTTTAGAATCTAATAGCGCTATGCTTTCCGTGGTATGCGACGTGCCCATCGATAGCGAGGCGTTTGTGATGACTTCATTAATCTCAAGATTTGCTAATCCAACACAGGTGTTTGGAGGTGCTCATAGGGGTAGGGTATGCGTACGTGCATTCATAGGGGTGAGTGTGCACTCGTCTTTATGAGTGTCTGTGTCTGTAACTGGGTGTCACAAAAAAATACTAGTACAGAATTACAAATTAGAGAAGTTACTAGGATTTTTTTCTATCTCTGTCTCTTATTGCTCCTGGCATTGAGAAGTATTTTCCTTCAGCCCTCTCATAGTCATCGGCCTGCATGCTTATCTTGTTTTTCTCGTCCTCCTCACTGACCACCTTTCACATAACTTTATTAAATATGCTCCTCATCTGGTTGGTAATTTTGAAATGCAAATTTAGAGTGTTATAGTTGGCTTGTCTCCTATCTTTTTCTTTAATGGCAAAGAACTTGCTTGAATTCAAGTATATTGCTGCTCCATACAAGTCCTACTCCATTTGGTTTTCCCATTGAATATCATAGTATTTTAGTACTTCATTGAGTAAAGATAGTTTGTCTTTCAAAGATTCCTTAATTGTAGTCTTTGCCACATCCATGGCTGCCATAATCTTAGGAGTTGTTGGTGTCTCATCTCCATAAGTTATCCTTAGAGCAACAAGAAGTGGTTGTGAAGCTCTTAGGCATAATTGCACTTTACTCTAAAATGGCACTGAAAGGATAATGTTCTCAATGCACCAACCTTCTTGAGTGGTAGAGAAGCTGAGAGCATGCCATTCATCACAAATCACTAAATTCCTCAATGCATTCTTATGCTTATACATGCATGCCAATGTGAGAAATGAAGTGGCAAAGCAAGTTACACCTGGACTCACAAAATATCTTCCATTCTTATCTCACATTAGGTCTAGAACCCTCCCATGCTTGTACATGAATCTGGTCATCTTCTTTTCCATGTTAATGCAAGTGCTAAATTCCTTAATCTTCCCAATATCGTCCAGCAACAAATCCAAGCAGTGGGTTGCGGATGGTGTCAAAACTAGATGGGGAATCCTCTCCACTAAAAGCCTCACTGCTAGCTTGAAATTAGCTCCATTATCAGTGATAATCTACACCACATGTTCCTTCCCAACCTTATCAATTTGCTTCTCTAACAAGTCAGCCAACATTCATGCATTTGCTATTCACTTGAAGCATCAATAGACCCTAGAAAGAAAGTCCCTACTAGACTGTTAGCAAGGAAATTTACCGGATGGCGATGGCTTGTGTCAGTCCACCCATCGGTCGTTATGGTGAAGCCATATTCCTTCCAAGCCTCCTCATGCTTGTTCCTTAACTCTGTATTCTCTTCATAGCTTTTTCTAGCAGCGAATTCCTAATCTCATGATATGATGGTGAGAGGTAGCCTGGACCATATTGTTCAATTGACTCTAGCAAGACTTCCTAGCTTCCTGAATTAATGACATTCAATGGAAGGCGGTTCTCATTAAAGAAATCTGCAATATAATCATCAACAATTACTTTGGCCTCCTTACTTCTCTTTGTGCACTGCTCAAGTGTAGGTTGACTTTGCTTGAATTTGTGCCTCTCTGTAACTACATCCTTTGGTGCCTTGCTAAGCAAAGAACTCACTGACGTGGACTATTTTTGAGTTCTAGGTTTTGCTACAACAGTAACTGTGAAGGAAGTTATGGCAGCTTGAGCAATCTTCTTCTTGACTTGCAATTCTGTTTAATGCAAGCATTCACCTCCCTCTTAACTATTTCTAGACATAGATGACAAACAATAGCATCTCCATACCCCTCAGCAAGTTGTTGCTTAAACCTACTTATTCTAGCAAGAACTACCTTCTTGTAAAAAAATGCATTGCACAAAATCTTTCTTTGTTAGATCTGACCACCACCAATACTGCCATCCTGGATCTTGACTTGTTGCCTTCCTCTTTTTGTCAACAGCTTGGGAAACAAGGTTTGGAGGTAGTTTTGCTATGGCCTTCTCAATTAGGAAGGGAATATCTACAACAGATGAGGCAGAGGGGGCACGTTTCCCAACAGATTCTGGTTCAACTCCTTCAAGGTCAGGCATAGGGATTATCACTTCCACGTTTGCGCATGGTCGGTTGAAAGGTCCTAATATGGCCAGAGGGGGGGGTGAATAGCCTATTAAAAAATTCTACAAACTCAATAGAGCAAGAGGTTAGTAAATAACAAAGCGAAGCTTTTTGCTGTAGCTCTAAAGGGGTGTTTGCAAGCCACGTATCCAACAATTCTAGTTGATATGATCACTAGGCACACAAGAGCTATGTCACTACAAGCTACACTAGTGAACTAGGCTACACAAGGCAAGACTATCAAATAAACTAGTTACACTACTTTGCGGTAAGTAAATGGAGAGGAAGAGATATTTATACCACCGTGTAGGGGATGAACCAATTACAATAATATGAAGTCCAATCACCAGGAGAAATCCAAAGAACAATCACAAAGGAGACACACGATTTTCTCCCGAGGTTCACGTGCTTGCCGGCATGCTACATCCTCGTTGTGTCGACCAACACTTGATGGTTCAGTCGCTAAGAGGTGTAGCACGAACCTCGTCCTCACTAGGACACCACAAGAACCTACCCACAAGTGAGGTAGCTCAATGACACGAGCAATCCACTAATGTTGCCTTTGGCTCCCCGTCGAGGTTGGCACAAACCCCTCACAATCACCGGGATATGGCCACGAACAATCACCAACTCGTGCCAATCCTCCTCCGCTGCTCCAAGCCGTCTAGGTGGCGGCAACCACCAAGAGTAACAAGAAAACCGCAACTAAATCGATCCCTAAGTGCCACTAGATGCAATCACTCAAGCAAATGCACTTGGAATCACTCCCAATCTCAAAAAGATGAATAATCTATGAAGGAGATGAGTGGGAGGTGTTTGCTTAGGCTTACAAGGATGTCAAGTATGCTAGAATGCCAAGAGAGTCAGCCCCAAGCCGGTCAATATGTATTTATAAGCTCCTCAAACAAATAGAGCCGTTGGCTCTTTCACTAGTCAAAACACGGGGTCACCGGATCCTCTTCATGTTACACCGGACGCGTCCGGTGCCTAGAACTTTTCAACCATTTGAAATCTAACCGTTGCCGCCAACATGAGTATCTCTGTGGCCGCAGAACCGAACTCTCAGTGAGTCCGCACCAGACTCGTCCGGTCCTCAACAGACTAAAACTCAGGGAGGTCTGCAAACGCGTAGGGTCACTGAACGCTCAGCATCGGACTATCCGGTGCTCACTGGTCTCATACATAGGGAGGTTCACAAACGGACCGCACAACAGACTCGTACCACCAGACGCACAAATAGGGACAAGCCTGCGTCCGGTGCCTGGTGTCCGGTGCCTAACCCTTGCTGAGCCAGGCACTGACTCCACACCAGACGCACGGACACAGCGTCCGGTGCCTCTGGGCCAGCGTCCGGTGAGTGTCTCTCAGCGAGAAACACTCCAGTGACTTCTCCAAACTTCCCATCGGTGCAATAGAAACTAAGCACTTCACTTTCTCAAAAGCGCTGAGAGAGGAACCCAACCCCTCTATACCCTTCAACCTCCACCTCCTTCTCAAAAAGTGCCAACACCACAAAGTGTAAACCTACATGTGCACGTGTGTTAGCATTTTCACAATCATTTTCTTCGAAGGAGTTAAGTTAGCTCACTAGGTTATTGAAAAGCATCTAGGCCCCTAATGAGTTTCGGTGATTAATGACAATGTTGATTACTGTGACTAACTTGTGTTTTGCAGAGGCAAAGTCATCAGTGTTAGGTCATGGTAATCGGTACTCGATGAACAGGGACGTTCATGACTAATTAATAGTGGAAATCGTTTCGGTTTTCATAGGATGGTTGGACATCATCAAGACTAGACTAGGTCTAAGTGCCATATGGTAAAGAAGGGCACTTTGAGTAGTTTAGGACTTTGTTTTCCTTTGACCGTAATATTAAGAGGGGCATTGATCTAGTAGCTTGACTTAGGCAAGGCTTTAGGTTTAGGTGTGGTGCACACTTGGTAAACCTAGCACTAGGCAGCTCAGAGATAGTCCTTAGATCGAGAGGAACAAACTTTGTTTTGGAAAGATCATGTTTCGACGAAGTTAGGGTGCCAAAGCAGGCACCGGATGCAGCACCGGATGCTATGTGAGTGCGTCCGGTGAGGTTAACTTGAGTCAGAGTGACTGGGTGCCTAGGCTTAGGCACCGGACGCTAGCACCGGACTCACCGGGTAGTGTCCGGTCCTATACCTAGGAAGGTCTAAAGAAGACTAGGGCACCGGACGCTAGCACCGGACTCACCGGGTAGCGTCCGGTCCTAAACTCAGGGATGGTGTAAGTTTCACCCTCACACCGGACGGTGTCACCGGACCCTATCATGTAGCGTCCGGTGGACTGTGAGAGAGAGTACAATTAGCCGTTATGAGGTCACCGGACGATCGGTGCAGTGCGTCCGATGCAACATAACTAGCATCTGGTGCTCCCGTTTTTAGTGTATAACGGTTGGCCGGCCCTTGGACTGGATGGGGAGTATTTATACTCCTCCACCTCGTCCATGGGAGGTCTCTTGCCCATTTGATCAGTTGAGAATCACCTTATGGTGCAAGAGAGAAACAAGAGCATAGAGAAGATTGAGATTGGATAGATTTCTTGTCAGAATCCTTCTCTAGTTGAATTTCAAGAGTCAAGTGTGCATCCACCACTCTCTAGTGTCTTGTTTAGGTCAAGTGAGAGTTCTTTGCTTGTTACTCTTAGTGATCGCCATCACCTAGATGGTTCGGTGGTGATTGGAGGCACGAAGACCGCACGGAGTTCTTGTGGGTGGCTCGTGTCAAGCTTGTGAGTGGTTTTGGATGATTCTCCGTAACAGAGTGTCGAAGAATCAGCCCGTAGAGAGCACTTGGTCCTTGCACGGACCAAGGGGGACGAAGACCCTTGCGCGGGTGCTCCAACGAGGACTAGTGGAGAGTGACGGCTGTAACACCCTAGGTGTTAAGCATGCACTTAGTCTCATAAAACATTCATAAGCATTCTTATCAAGCATGGCATAAGCATCACATCCCATGAGCACAATAATAACTCAAGTGTGATTTTATGTGTGCTTTATTTCAGGTGAATTAAATATGTTAAAAATATTATGCTTGCTTCTAAAATTATGAAATATTAAAATTAGGTCTAATTGTGTGTTAAAAGGTTTAAGAGTAATTTTGTGAAATTTTTGGAGCCATAGAAATTGAGAAATTGATTTTGTACTAAAATTCCCAAAATAGATTTATTTAAAAACCTATAACTAGTTTTGGGTTGTATTTCAAAATCTATTTGGAATTTGTAAATTCGACTTAAAACAAAGTTGTAGGGTTTTTGTTTTGGAACAACTTTTATTTTGGGAGAAAAAGGTGAAAATGGTTTTTATATAGTCCAAATGAATTTAGAAAGAATTTGAGAAAAGAGATTCAAAAAAAAAAGAGAAAAGGGAAAGGGGGCGCTAGCAGGCCGCGGCCTCACTTCTCGCCCACTGGCCGAAGCCGGCCCAGCCCGCCCGCGCTCACCCCCTTCCCCGCGCCAGCGCGCGCGCCGTGCCGCCGTGGCGCGCCGGCAGAGCCTGGCCACCGCGTGGCGAGCATGCGGCAGCCTGGACGCGCCCTGGTCGGCCACCAGGAGCGCCCGGCCGCGTCCGCCGCTGCCCCCGCTGCCATTTGCGCTCCTCCACTCGCACTCTCACCCTCCGCTCGCTCGCGCACAGCAGCTGCTGCTCCGCCGCGCACCATCGTCGCCGTCGACGTGGAGCTTCTCTCCCGGCCAGCTCCGGCCTCCTTCTTCCTCTCCGCGACCACTAGCAGCTCCGCCTCGTCCTTCCGCATCGCGTGCTCGCGCTCAATCGCGCTCGGTGAGTCCCGCGCGCCCGGGAGAGCTCACCGGAGTGAGTCGGGACTCCGGCGACCTCTCGGTCCTCGCGGTTCTCCCCCTCTACTCCGCCATTTCTTACGCTTTTAGATGCGTTAGCTTCGCCTCGGCCTCGCACACCTATTCCGGCCGTGAGCGGGCGCTCTACCGCCGCGTGGTGGCCGGACCGCGGCGAGCAGTGCCGTCGTTCCGCCATGGCCGGTGGCGAGCTTGCTCCGGTTCGTTTCAGGCCGCGCAAGTTGGTTCGCTGGGTTCGCCTTGACCCATAGAACGCGTAGAGCCCCTCGGTTCGCCGAGAGAGGCCACCGGCGGTGAGCTCCGGCTCGCCGGAGTCGCCCCCTCTCTGCGTCCTGGCCAACGGGCCCGGTTGGCAGGCGGGTCCGCTCGTCAGTGACCGCGGGTGCACTGCACCGGGTGCACCTAGCTGGTCCCGGAGTGGATTTGAATTGATTTTCAGAAAAATAATTTCCAGAAAATAGTTTAAATGATATAAAATCCATATCTTGAGATTTCTGGCTCCAAATTAGTGAAATAAATTTTGATGTGTTCTAGAATCTCAGATCTATAGTTTGGTTGGGTTGCATGTCATGTTTGGACAATTTTTCGGTGCAATTATATTTGATCCATGTTTTTGCTAAAAATTGTAAAATACATAGTAATTAAAATATAGCTCAGAAAAATATGAAACTTGTTTTATTGGCTCTGCATGGATGATTAGGCTCTAGGAAAAATATGTTACACTTTATTTGCTGTGTAAATTAATTTGTGGCGATTTAAATGCTTGTAAGGCAGTGGTTTATGATTTTTAATAAATAATTGGATCATGCGATTAATCTGAAAATTTTTGTGGGTGTTTCTTATGTTAATAAGTTAATTATAAAAATATGAAATCTGCTGTTTGACACTTATACCACAGTGGAGTATTTATACTTGCTTTTATGAATTAATCTTATGATTTTTGTAGCTCAAAATAAGTGTCCAAATATTATGAAAAATTTATGGTAGACTTTATGTTTGACTTGTAGTCTACTGTAATTTTTGTGGAATTTATTGATAAACAGAAATGTATGCTATTTTGGTAGGCCTAAAAATGGATAAAGAAATTATGAATTGTTATACATAGATTGAGTAAAATAAAAGGAGTTTGGTGTATCTTTGAAGCATCTTGTGAGTTTGCTGGTTACACTTGAGGACAATTTGTAGAAGAGAAGGTAATAGATGCTTAGTGTGATTGCCTGTTCTTGGATGATGTTGACTACCTTGTAGAAATGACCACTTAAATCATCTATGTATCATGTCATGGTCATTTGGTATCGTCTCGCATAAGCATTGCACCCCGGGCATCTCGCACTCCACTCATGAGAATATATGCACCATACAGGCTCGCAGGAGAACGAGGTGGGACCCGAGGAGCCGGAGGAGACCCAGGAGCAGGAACCTCTGGGAGGGCCGGAGCCCGGAGAAGAGCTGCAGGAGTGCCCGGATCACAGATCGAGCACGTTTGAGAAAGGCAAGCCTCGGAGCATTCTAAGTCTCCCTATTCTCGCTAACATAAATGATATATTATGCTTGTTTTACTATGTTGCATTTAAGTGATAGGAATTGCTTGATACCGTTGATGCATATGTAGTCCTTGATATTACCACTTGTTTATCTACCTTGTCCTATGTAGATAGGCTCAGAGTCTATGCTTAGCTTGCTTAGTCCGGTAGAAGTCGGGTGATTTCCTGTCACCTGCGAGCTATAGGTGGATACCTGCTTGATTAGCGGTGATTGCTTTAGGAAAGGATAACCAAGTGTGGAAAGGAAATTGAGACCGGGCAGGGTCTTGTGGTGGGTTGATCATAGTGCCCCTGCCTGTGTCGATTAAGGACTGATCATTGACGGCCCTCTTGTCATGTTGAACGCATGCCCCACACTTAGCTGGAAGGATAAGTCATTCCGACTGCGAAGCCTGAACACTATCCGGGCCGGGAGTCGAGCCGCCATGCGTTGTATTGGTGATGGTTGAGGAGAACAACGAGGGCGCGGCGCGCAACCTTGGTATACCTTGGATACCTCGATCGCCGAAACGGTCCTCGGGTACTGGCGGTGCCTGCCGAACCCGCGAATTGGTCTTGGATAGTGTAACACGGTGATCTGTAGCTCACTTGATCATTGAGTGTGGTTTGTGTGGGGAATAACTCGCCAGCTGGTTAGAAATCGATTCAAATCGCCATCGCTCCTGGATAGTGAGCACTTGACATGAGCTTCGCCCTCGTAGTAAGGACTATGGAACACTTGGGTTATAATGATACGTGGTTTATGAATGCTATGACAAGGTACCATCATATTGTTACAATTGTTTACAATAGTACAAATGCAAACCTAGAAAATAGGTAATGATAATATCGAACTTGAGCTAATTAAAAGAAGAAAGGTTTTCTTTAGGCTATGTTTAGTGAAACAATGCTTTTATGCAAAAGGTCTCAGCTACCCCACCATATAGCCTTCATGATCCTTGAAGAGTCTTTATTTTAGTTTATGATGGGTAAGTCTAGCTGAGTACATTCTCGTACTCAGGGTTCTACTCCCATGTTGTTTTGCAGATGGTCAAATGTACTATGGTTATTGCATTCTCTGCTTGTACCCAGCCATGGGCGATGACTAGACCAAGGGCGATGGTCACTCTACCTCCTCTTTTGCTTTTGTGGGAATGACCGAACTATGGCACTGTATCAGACTAAGTATGTTTGTGTTAATTTTGAACTATGAAGCTTCTGCTACTTGAGAACTTGGTTTGTAATAATTTGTAAGAACTCCGAGGTATTTTATGAATGTTGCGAACTGGATGTAAGTGTGAATGGTGACCGCTAAACCTATTACGATCTTGGCTGTATGTACGATATGTGGTTTGAAATCCTTCGAGATTTCATGGACTACCAAGATTATATGAGCTTAAGCTCGATGGTTTGACTGTGCAAATGGTCACTATTAGTCTTAATCTCTTATAATTTGGGCGGTTCTGTTACAACGACTCTATGATACCTTGGCAACACATCGCCGAGCCCTTTCTTGCTTTCCTCCTTTACATTCTAGCATTTACTTTGAGATTTTACATTCCTAGAATTACCTTGCTAGAATAGGATTGGGATTAGGTTGCAAAACTTTTATCTAGTTGCTCTCTAGTCACTTTAGGCACAAGGGGTTGAATGGGAGCTTATAGGTTGCTTAAATTTTTAGAGAAGCCCAATTCACCCACCCCCCTCTTGGGCATCTTGATCCTTTCAATTGGTATTGGAGCCTAGTGCTCTTTATTTAGGCTTTACCGCCTAGAGAAAAGATGTCTAACGGGGATGGACCGCCACCCATGTTCGATGGCGATGACTTCTCGTATTGGAAAATACAGATGGAGTCATACCTCGAGGCTTGTGACACTAAGTGCCTGAAAGCCACGACTGAAGGGTTTACCCCTCTGGCAAAAGACACCGCTCTTACTCCATAAGAGCAAGAGAACGAGAAGTGGAATGCAAAGGCCAAAAACCACATCTTTAGAGGTGTTTGCAAAGAGGTGTTTAACCGCATTCGGAACCACAAAACCGCCCATGAGTTATGGAAGGAACTTTGTGCGCTCCACGAGGGATGAGCGTGAGGAACGCTTTCATCTTATGATGAACAAGCTTAATACATTCGAAATGCTTTCAAAAGAAAATTCTAATGAAATGTATTATCGCTTGAATGTTATTGTAGAGGAGCTAAATGGACTTGGGCTCAATCAAATGAGTCCGGTGGATGTGGCGAGGAAGATACTATGTGTTCTCCCCGAGAAATACGGGCACATAGTATCATGCTTCATCAAGGCGATCTCTCCACTACCACACCAACGTCCATATTGGGGAAGATCAACGCTCATGAGATGTACATGCACATGAACCCCCAAGATGGCTCCTCATCGGCCAAGAAGGAGAAGAAGGACTTGGCCCTCAAAGCTTCTCACAAGGGCAAAGCCAAGAAGATTGAAGTTGAGTCATCAACTTCAAGTGATGATGATGCATCCATTGCCCTCTTGGTGAGAAGAACCACCAAGATGTTGAAGAAGCTCAACAAGAATGGAGTCAACTTTTAATCCAAGAAGAAAAAGTTCTTCACTAGTAGCAAGAGAAAGCCCATCTTCAAGATGGATTGCTACAATTGTGGTGAACTTGGTCATCTTACGCACCAATGTCCCAAGCCCAAGAAGGACAAGTACAAGAAGAAGAACAAAGAGCAAGATGATTCAAGTGATGAAGAGAAGAACGACAAGAAGCAATACAAGAAGAAAGGTGGCAAGAAGGAGTACCACAAGAAGAAGAATGGTAAGGCTTACATTGTTGGTGATTGGCTCACCGACATTGAAAGCACAAGTGGTGACTCCTCCGATAATGAAAGTGATGATGAGAAGGTTGTCGCCATTACCATTGATGCTTCATCACCATCATCTTCACCACCATCTACATCCTCTACACACCTATGCCTCATGGCCAAGGGTGATCGGAAGGTACAAAGTGAGGATAAGAGTAGTGAGAGTGATAGTGAATATGAATCACCCTCTTATGACAAACTTGTTCAATTGCTAGATAAATACACTAAGGTCATAAGAAAAACTAGAAGTGAAAATGATAAACTTGAACATGAAAATGAATCACCTCTAGCAAAACTTAAATCTAGTGATGAGCTTAGAGATCAAAATGATATCATGACCACTAAGCTCAAGGAGCTCAAACTTTCTCTAAAAGAGCTCAAAGAAAAACATGATAAACTTGAGAGTGTGCATGATGAGCTTATCACTAGACATAGAGCTTTGAAGGAAGAATTCACAACTCTAAAAGCAAACTATGATAATCTTGAGATAGCATATGATCTTGCAATCAATGAAACACATGATGCTACTAACTGTGTTGCTAAGCTTGATCTAGCCATATCTTGTGATGACTTACTTGTGGAGAGTACAAGCAAATGTGTTGGTTGTAAGGGCAAGAAAGTGGTAGTGGCCGAGAGCTATGTGGACACTATCAAGATCAAGGAAGAAAATGTCAAGCTCAAGAAAGAGTTGCAAGAGCAAGCCAAGCAAGAAGAAGATGAGTCCTTCATATTGGAAGAGTTAGAGAACAACAATGACCCAATCATCAAGAAGCTAACTCAAGAGAACAATAAGCTCAAGAAAGAGACGGAACATCTAACCAAGGGGTTAGCAAAGTTCACAAAAGGGAATGACCTTCAAAGTGAGCTTTTCATGAACACCGTCATGAAGATGGACAAGAGTGGGATTGGCTACAAGGCTCACCAAAGCAAGCTCATCAAGTCACTAGCCGCTCATGATCAACCAAGCAAGCCAAAGCCAAAGAGGTTCTTTGAGTATGGACAAGAGGGACACTTTGCTCATGAGTGTGAGGCACCACTACCACCACCCTTGCCCAAGCATGCTAGACCATTTGCCTTCAATGCTCACTACATTGTAAGGAAAGACAAGAGTGGCAAGGTCAAGGTTAGGTTCATGGGGCCACCCAACAAGCAAAGGCCAAAGAAGATTTGGGTGCCAAAGCAATTAGTAGAGAAGGTCAAGGGCCCTAAGCAAATGTGGGTCCCTAAATCTCAAGCTGGATCTCTTGTGTGTAGGTGAACTACAAGACCGGTGGATCACATTGGGTAATTGATAGTAGTTGCACTCAACATATGACCGGAGATCCCCGGATGTTCACCTCACTTGATGAAGATGTTGACAACCAAGAGAAGATCATATTTGGTGACAATTTGAAAGGCAAGGTCAAGGGTCTAGGAAAGGTTGCAATATCCAATGACAACTCCATCACCAATGTGCTCTATGTGCAATCTTTGAGTTTCAATTTGCTCTCGGTTGGAGAACTTTGTGATCTTGGCTTCGAATGTCTATTCAAGAAGAAGGAAGTAATAATGACCAAGGAGGATGACAATGAAATGGTATTCAAAGGCTTCTGACACAACAACTTATATGTAGTTGATTTCTCGTCCAATGAAGTTGATGTCAAGACTTGCTTATTCACCAAGACCTCACTTGGGTGGTTGTGGCATAGAAGGTTAGCTCATGTTGGAATGGGCACACTCAAGAAGTTAATGAAGAAAGAATTGATTAGAGGCTTGAAAGATGTGACTTTTGAGAAGGACAAGCTATGTAGTGCATGTCAAGCCAGCAAGCAAGTTGCAAACACTCATCCAACCAAGGCCTATCTTTCTACTTCAAGAGTCCTTCAGCTACTCCACATGGATTTATTTGGACCAACCACATATGCTAGTCTTGGAGCCAACAAGTATTTCTTGGTCATAGTTGATGATTACTCCCAGTACACTTGGACATTCTTCTTGCAAGACAAGGCTGAAGTTGCATCAATATTCAAGAAGTTTGCAAACAATGCCCAAAATCAATTTGATGTCAAGATCAAGAAGATTAGAAGTGATAATGGCAAAGAGATTGACAACACCAACATAGAAGAATATTGTGATAAAGTTGGGATCAAACATGAGTTCTCCTCAACATATAAACCACAACAAAATGGGGTAGTAGAAAGAAAGAACCGGACATTGATCACCTTGGCAAGAACAATGCTAGATGAGTACAACACTTCGGAGAAGATGTGGGCCAAGGCAATCAACACCGCACGCTATGCATCAAACCGGCTCTTTCCTCAGAAGTTCCTAGAGAAGACACCATATGAGTTGCTCAATGGGAAGAAGCCCGATGTCTCATTCTTTAGAGTGTTTGGGTGCAAATGCTACATCTACAAGAAGCGCCAACACTTGGGCAAGTTCCAAAGGAGATGTGACATTGGCTACTTGGTTGGCTATTCATTAAAGTCCAAGGCTTATAGGGTCTTTAATCATGCCACAAACATGGTTGAAGAAACATTGATGTTGAATTTGATGAAACTAATGGCTCCTAAGGAGCAAGTGATAATCTTGATGATGTAGGTGGTGAACCATTGAGGGATGCTATGAAGAACATGCTGGTGGGGGACATCAAGCCAAAATAAGATGATGATGTGCAAATCATTGAGCCACCATCCACCTCACATGTGCCACAAGATGAAGACAAGGATGTGAGAGATGCTCATGAAGACACTCAAGTCACTCATGAGCAAGCGGTGGCACAAGCACAAGATGTTGATGCTCCCCAAGCAACCCGTCAAGTGACGCCAAGAAGATCATCACACCTCCTCCAAAATAACTCTCAAGATCTCATCATCGGAAGTCCATCACGTGGTGTAACTACACGCTCTAGACATGCTTTATTTATTGAACATAACGCTTTTGTGTCTCTTGAAGATGAATCGAAGACTATAGAGGAAGCTCTTTGTGATGCGGATTGGATCATTGCCATGCAAGTGGAGTTGAACAACTTCTCTCGCAACCAAGTGTGGACACTTGAAGAGAGACCCAAAGATGCAAGAGTGATTGGAACAAAGTGGGTCTTCCGGAACAAGAAAGATGATCAAGGCAAAGTGGTGCACAACAAGGCAAGGCTCGTGGCAAAAAGCTTTTCACAAGTGGAAGGTCTTGACTTCGGTGAAAATTTTGCACCGGTGGCAAGACTTGAAGCTATCCATATCCTACTTGCATATGCATCTAGCTATGATATCAAGTTATTTCAAATGGATCTGAAAAGTGCGTTTTTAAATGGTTACATTAATGAGCTTGTCTATGTTGAGTAACCCCCCAGTTTTGAAGACCCTAGGTACCCCAAGCATGTCTACCAGTTGTCCAAAGCACTCTATGGTCTCAAGCAAGCTCCTAGAGCTTGGTATAAGAGGCTTAGGGACTTCCTCATTGAGAAGGGCTTCAAGATTGGGAAAGTTGACACAACACTCTTTACCAAGAAGATGAATGGGGAAATATTCATTTGCCAAGTTTATGTTGATGATATTATTTTTGGCTCAACTAATGAAGATTTTTGCAAGGAATTTAGTGATTTGATGTCCAAGGAGTTTGAGATGTCCATGATTGGCGAGCTATCCTTCTTCCTAGGATTTCAAGTCATGCAAATGAAGGAAGGAGTCTTCATCTCTCAAGAGAAGTACACACAAGATCTTCTCAAGAGGTTCAAGATGATGGATTGCAAGCCAATCAAGACTCCCATGGCATCAAATGGGCATCTCGACTTGGATGAGGGAGGTAACCCAATTGACAAAACTTTCTATCGTTCCATGATAGGAAGTTTACTCTACCTCACCGCATCTAGGCCCGATATCATGTTTAGTGTGTGTATGTGTGCTAGATATCAAGCAATGCCTATGGAATCTCACTTGATTGCCATCAAGAGAATTCTTAGGTACCTAAAATACACACCTTGCCTAGGCTTGTGGTATCCCAAAGGTGCAAGATTCCAACTTGTAGGCTATTCTGATTCGGATTATGTCGGGTGCTGCATTGATAGAAAAAGCACATCCGGAGGGTGCCACTTCCTAGGTAGATCCCTTGTCTCTTGGATGTCAAAGAAACAAAATAGTGTTGCCTTGTCAACAGCCGAGGCGGAATACATTGCCACCGGTGCTTGTTGTGCACAAATACTTTACACGAAACAAACTTTGCTAGACTATGAAGTAGTACTAGACAAAGTACCTTTGTTGTGTGACAACGAAAGTGCCGTAAAACATGCAAACAACCTGGTTCAACACACCCGCACAAAGCACATTGACATCTGCCATCACTTCCTTAGGGATCATGTTGCTAAAGGTGATATATCCTTAGAGACTGTTGGGATAGAAAATCAATTGGCGGATATCTTCACAAAACCCCTAGATGAAGCTAGGTTTTGTATGTTGAGAAATGAACTAAATGTGCTTGATCTTTCTAACTTCACTAACAAATGAAGTTGTGTGTTGACCTTGTAAATAGCTTTTGCTTTGCATATCATGCATACCAAAAATAAAAATACAAAAAGATTGTGAGTAGGGATTGTCTAACATGGTTAAGATAACCCCCATGTGTGTGTGGAAAAGCTTAACCTTGGATCAAACTTTGACACGCATTAGTTTACTTTCAAGTATTGCATTGCACCTCATACCATATGCATGCTTGTTGGTTTACTGTTCCTTTTTGGTTATGTCTTGAGCATCCACTGTGTTCGTCCATAGATAGGGGGAGCATTCAAAGCTCATCATGACTTAAACCCCTAGCTTTATGGCCACACAATGCTCCTTGGTGCTTTCACTTGACTATTTTCATAAAAACTACTATGCCTAAGGCTAAATATTTGTGAAAAATTTGAGGGTTTGAGAGAGGTCACTCATACTAGTTCCAATTTGTGTTTATTTGAGTCTTCTTGAAGTTGGAACTTGGTTGGGTGAATGTCGGGCGAAGTTCTCTGTTGAAAATTTGGGGTAATGGTGCACCGAACTCTGCACCGGACGCACCCCTAGTGCATCCAGTGTGGTGAGTCTGCAGGTCTGCACTCACCGGACCCGCGCACAGTGTCCTAAGCACGTCCGGTGAGGTGCGTCTGGTGTTTGCCCGAGGCGTGCCCTAAGGCACCGGACGCTAGGCCAGCGTCCGGTGGCCATCGTCCGGTGCTCGGATGTTTTTGCGGAGCTCTCTGTGTTTAAGACCGGTGGGCATCGAATGTGTTCGGTGACCACTTAAGAGCGTCCGGTGCCCCCGCGGCGGGCGGATATAACCCGAGGGCCGCACAATTTTTCTCAACAGTTTCTTTCTTCCTCGTGTGACTCGCCGCCTCCGTGCTCCCTAGCCCTAATCGCCAATGAAATCGCCGCCACTAGTGGGAGTGTTTTCCCCGTGGATCTTTCTCTTCTCGGCGCCAAGCAGATTCCCCAGGCGATCTTCCTCCTCCCCACGCCCCCTGTTTTCTCCCTGGCACAAGTTCTAGGGTTTTGGGGTGAGTCCTTTAACCCCTACCCACAAGGTGTTTGATTCAATGTGTGAATGGATCTAATTGTTGTTTTTGACGATGATTTTATTCGTTCTATCCTTACAGCACCTTGTGGAGTTAGTTTGCATTCTCCGGCGATCTTCGATCTCGTTTCTTCATCCGAAACGCACCTCGTCGACCGATCGTAAGCAGTTCGCGTTCGTTCTTATCTATCTCTTGCGATCTATAGGGTTTCCTCATCTCTAGTTATTTTGTGTGCTTATGTATACCCTTCCTACTCTATCTCTTGCATCACGTGGTCTCTTTTCGGCAGTTGTCCGTGGCAGTTGAACTCGGGGCCAAGCCCACGAGTACAGATTGAGGCTAAGCCTCTTGAGTGTCAGTTGTTTGCTTGTGATTGAGGTTTCTTGCAACGGCACGTTGCAAGAACGTCAGTGGTCCTACAGCTGGCAGTGGTGGCTCTCCAGGAGGTGATGGGGGAGATGATCCTCCTCGTCGCCTGACAGCTGCAGAGAAGGGAAGGGAAAGAAGGTTATGACCAAGAAGAGGAAGGCCAGTGACAGAGAGGCTGAGGTAGTAGAGGCAGTGGCAGCTGCTGCAGAGGCAGCAGAGAGGGGTGGTCACTCAGGTGCTCTGAGGATCGGGTCAGACCTCACCATAGCTCAGAGGCATGCCGTGCTTCAGCTTGAGCAGCGACACGGGACTCCACTTGGCACCATCATGCTAGGGGGTCATCGTGTCAGGATCAACATCACTGAGCTAGGACATGAGGAGCCCGAGACAGAGGCAGAGCTAGCTAAGACAGAGGCAGAGGCCCATGTAGAGGGTCTGACAGAGGTTCAGCAGGAGGAGCAGCCCCTTTGGAGGTCAACTCGCACACGTACCCAGGCAGCCTCCAGGACTGGTACGTAGGACTAGTCCACCTCGTCTGCTCGCTCCACCCCAGCTCATGGCACCCCGACTCCACGTCCAGCACCTGTTAGGATTCATAAGGACTACACCCGTGCTCTCACTCGTGAGATTCAACAGCTGAGGTTCTCCGCCTTCCCCACTTGGTTTCCAGCAGCCTGGGATCCGAGGGCTCATGCCAGGTTTTACACAGTTGTTCAGGAGGACATGTACATGGCATATGTCCATTCTCAAGCTCAGTTTAGAGAGCATCGAGAGCTTAATCTTGAGATGCTCGGGAACAATGGTAGGTGCAGACATCAGGCAGTACTTCACATATCTACTAGGTCTCCCAGGTCTTCTTGCTTTGCCAGGCACCTACGTTGAGGAGTGGGTCAGGGACTTCTTTGCTTCAGTTTGGATAACTCCTAACCATCGCTACATTCACTATGCACTGGCAGGCACAGACTATACGGTGATAGCTCAGAAGGCCAAAGAGACTTGGGGCTGACAGCATATGCCACCAGGATCCATGAGTTGTGCTATGGCAACTTTGAGCCCCCTCGACGACCACACGGTGGTGCACTTCCTCCTGTTGACTTTGTCTCACCGTTCTTTCGTCAGCCTTTTGGTGAGGGTTCTAGTAGGACAGTGGGAGATCTTACACGCCCAGCTCGGATCCTTGACTTCATGATGAGGAAGACACTTCTCCCTAGGCTCGGCTACAGAGATGGTTTCACCAGGATTTAGCAGTGGCTCATAGCTCACCTGATCGCTCAGAGGCCGTTTGACTTGTGGGATCTGATAGTGTCAGAGATAGAGGACACAGTTGCTGAGGGTTTCAGGGGTCGACGTCAGCTACCCTATGCACACTAGATCACCATGCTCATACTTCATGCTAGGCCAGAGCCTCTTCCAGCTCATATCCAGAGGGAGTTGATAGATACCAACACTGTGTTTCCACACTACGACCCTCGCTAGATGTTGAGAGTGCACCATGATCTCCAAGCTCCACCTCCTCCTCCAGCACCACGTGGCCAGGCGCCACCACCTTCACCTTGGGCTATCCACAGTTCAGGGACAGTCCTAGAGACAGAGGAGGAGCAAAACATTGCTATTGGGGCAGTTGCAGATGCTGAGGCCGAGGAGAAGATTGAGTTTGCTTCAGACAGTTCAGATGATGACTATCATCTACCTATTCCAGATCTTTGTTGACGGTCCTTAATGCTCACATTTAACCATCAACTAATCATAGAAAAGGACTTATATGCAACCAACACCTAGACTTAGGGTTTTATCTGACAGAATTCCACGAGTTTTGGTGTTTGTCTGTTTCTGTAGGGGGTTATCAGGAAATAAGGAAGAAAGGCCCACACGTTGGGTTTACATAGAGATATTAACGTGCTGTGCAATTTTCAATCATCTAGAAGACTCCAGAAGCCACGGGACCGAAGCAGAGGCCGAGAGGACTCAGGGACAGGGCGCCCGCCCTACTCTCCTGGGCGTCCACCCTCACATAGAGTCCAATCAGGACTCTCTTTCGGGATATTGCTCCACCGACCTAAAGGATCAATAATAACTGTTCAATCAATGTCGGTTTGATCCGACGGCCCAGATTCACTTGAAGGGACTATAAAACCAGACCCCCTGGCCCCTGGAGATCATACCTCTTCTACAGAATCAAAGTTAGGGTTTCAAGTCTGCATCCAAGTAGAGAGGATCCCTCTAGTTCTTCTAGTTCTACCTCTAGTTCATCTAGATCTAGTTCTAGTTCATCTAGTTATAGTTCTAGTTCCTCTAGTTCTAGTTTTAGTTAGTTCTATTTGTAATTTAGAAAATAGGGAGAGAGAACAGGAGAGCGGAGGAGGAGGAGCCGGATCTGTCGGATCTTCCTCAACATTGTACTTTTACAGCAACTGGTTCGTTCTTCATCGTTCTCCAGGTTGTTCAATTCATAATCCTGAGTTCTTTAATTACTTTTATTTACATTCAAGTTATTTATTGGATTCCCGCTTGCATCAAGTGCTCTAATCTTTGCAACATTAGAGTAGTAATTAATAGATTAGACATGGTGTTTAGTCTTGCAATTACCTGGAATTGCACCCAATCCTGCGGATTGTTGTGGTAGCCCTAGGGTAGTGACAGCCCTAACGGTCGATGTATTCCACCTCGTTCGGATCGGTGTTTGTAGGACCGTAGTCAGACCTTCCTAGCCCCCTTCTCATCTCTTTCTGTGGTTAGTGCTCTGATGTCCCGATATAAATAATCTTTGAAGTAATTCTTGATTCTTAGATCAACTAGAGAACTCTCAGGAAACTTCCTCTCTTCCCACCAAAAATAATTATATAGTTATCCTTGGGCGATCTTGAATCTTAATTAGTACACTCACGTTCCCTGTGGAAAATCGATACTCTGGATACTCCCGGGTGAAGGCTACATCGGTATCCGTGCGCTTGCGGATTTTTTCTGTTTGCGTTTAAAATACCCAACAAGCTTTCTGGCGCCGTTGCCGGGGAACGGTAGCTGTGCTAGTTTCGAACCAAGTCATCCGTGTATCTTTTTTCTTTTCCTTTTTTACCACACTCACCTTACCATTTTCACCACACCACATGGATTTCACTCCTATCTATAAATTCTTTGCTCCAAAGGGCGAGTTATTAGAGCCACCACCATCATCACATCCAATTCTTACAGATGGCTACGACCTCGGCCCTGATCTAATAGCCATGATTCAGGAGCAACCCTTCTCTGGGCAAGTAGATGAAGATCCATACACCCACCTTAGAGAATTCGAGCAGTTGTGCTCTTGCCGATCTATTTCTGGCATGACACAAGAAACCCTTAAATGGAAATTATTTCCATTCTACCTTTTGGGAAGAGCAATGAAGTGGTATGCTCATTCTGTAGGAGGCGTTAATGGAAACTGGGACAAACTTCGGGACAACTTTTGTCTCGCTTTCTTCTCACTCTTTCGAATCGCTGACCTTAGAATCGAAATTCTTACATTCAAACAAGAAGAGAAGGAAACTTTAGGAGTAGCTTGGGCTAGGTTCACAAGCCTTACCAATTCTGGTCCAAACCTTTCCCTGCCTAACCATGTACTGTACTACCACTTTTATCGTGGTCTAAACAAGGAAGCTGCTCTTCACCTCGACATCGCTTCAGGAGGCTCATTCACACACAAACTCACAGATGAGGGGAGAGCTATCCTAGAAAGAATTCTTGAAAATACCCCTTACACAGGCATTTATGATGAGTTTCCTAAAGGAGAAAAAGAAGTCGAGCCTGATCCTAAACCAAAAGATGAGGAACTTGCAACCGAGTTAGAAATTCCACCTGACCCATCCATTAATTTGGTTGTAGAGAAACCTCCTGATAAAGGAATGCAAAACCAACTAAGGGATGATGAACCACCACCTTTAGAGCATCCCTTTGAATTCGAGGAAGATCTTTTTGAAGATTTTGGAAACACCTCGAATTTTCCTATCCAAACACGACCTCTAGCAAGGACCACTCAATCCATTCTAAGAGTAGAATCTGTTGACATAGAACACATCAAAAGCCTTTCGGCTATCTTGAGTTATGAATGGCTAACAGAAGCAGAGCTATCTCTTGAGGTAGCTCGAATCATCACTCCTTCAACCATTCTTCTATGCCAAATTAGAAGGTCCGCTAGGAAGGTCCACTACAATCCATATGTTCGGATAAATGTTATTTCCAAGGAGTTAGCTGACACTCTTTATCCCAACGAGTCCATAACCCCATCTCAAAAACTTTTACGAAGTCCATCTGGATTAATTCTAGAAAGCCATGGGGTATTAAGGGTAGTTCCTGTTAGAATCAAGGACTCTCGAATATGTCTAGACTTTCACATTTTTGACATACCAGAGATTCCTCTCTTGATTAGCAGACCAATCATGAAACTTCTACAAGAACAGCCACAACAAGGTCATTTCGACTTCAAGGTTGGGAATTCCACTATTGTTGTTCCTCTTTCTAGATCAATTAACACGATAGTGGAACCCAAACTTGAACCAGATCCTATTGAGGAGATCTTAATGCTTACTCAAGAGGAGATGGCCCAACCATTCTTTAATCATGAACACTTTGTTCAAGAAGAAGAAGAGTTGGTAGAACCCGTTGAGCTAGACAAAAATGAACTACCTTCACCTCCTTCGATAGAATTAAAACCTCTTCCTTCTGGCCTTAGATATGTCTTTTTGCACAACAACTCAAAAACTCCAGTAATTATCAGTGACAAGCTTTCCGATTATGAAACACAACAACTTGTCATTGTTCTTGAAAGGCATAGATCAGCATTTGGCTACTCTCTTTAAGATCTCACGGGCATTAGTCCCATTCTCTGTACTCATTGTATCCCTATTGATCCCAATTCTACACCTTCAAGGGAACCACAACGGAGACTTAACAATGCTATGCGAGAGGTTGTTAAGAAAGAGGTCCTCAAACTCTATCGTGCTGGGAATATTTATCCTGTGCCACATAGTGAGTGGGTTTGCCCTGTCCAAGTAGTGCCAAAGAAAGGAGGAATGACGGTTGTTAGGAATGAGAAAAATGAACTCATCCCTCAACGAATTGTCAGTGGGTGGCGTATGTGTATTGACTATCGAAAACTCAACAAGGCTACAAAGAAAGATCACTTTCTGTTACCCTTCATTGATGAAATGTTGGAACGGCTTGCAAACCACTCTTTCTTTTGTTTCCTTGATGGTTATTCTGGATATCACCAAATCCCAATCCACCTAGATGACCAAGAAAAGACTACCTTTACATGCCCGTATGGAACTTATGCATACCGACGAATGTCGTTCGGATTGTGCAATGCTCCAGCTTCTTTCCAACGGTGTATGATGTCTATTTTCTCGGACATGATTGAGAAGATCATGGAGGTTTTCATGGATGATTTTACCATCTATGGTAAAACCTTCGATCATGTTTGGAGAATTAAGACAGAGTCTTGCAGCGATGTGAAGAAAAGCACTTCATCCTGAAATGGGAGAAATGCCATTTTATGGTTCAGGAAGGAATAGTTCTAGGACATAAAGTGTCCGAACGTGGTATAGAGGTGGACAAAGCAAAGATTGAAGTTATTGAAAAACTTCCACCTCCCACGAATGTGAAAGGAATCCGTAGCTTTTTGGGACATGTAGGGTTTTATAGACGCTTTATCAAGAACTTCTCTCAAATTCCTAGACCCCTAACTAGTCTCCTAGCTAAGGATGCACCTTTCATCTTTAGTGATGAGTGTCATGAATCTTTTCAAACTCTTAAGAAAGCACTCATCTCAGCCCCGATTATCCAGCCACCTGATTGGAATCTTCCTTTTGAGATCATGTGTGATGCTAGCGATTTTGCGGTTGGTGCCGTTTTAGGACAAACCAAGGATAGAAAGCATTATGCCATATCCTACGCTAGCAAAACCTTGTCTGGACCACAGCTCAATTACACTACAACTGAAAAAGAGCTTTTGGCTGTTGTCTTTGCTATAGACAAGTTTAGATCTTACTTAGTGGGGGCAAAGATAATCATCTATTCAGACCATGCTGCTCTCAAGTACCTCCTCACTAAGAAAGATGCTAAGCCTCGTCTAATTCGATGGATTCTTCTACTCCAAGACTTTGACATAGAAATCTGAGATAGGAAGGGAGTTGAGAATTCCGTAGCTGACCACTTGTCTAGGCTTCAATATAAGGAAACACATGATGAGCTTCCTATAAATGACTACCTAAGGGATGACACCCTGCTTAAGATAACACATGCAGATCCATGGTACGCAGACATCGTAAACTTTATAGTAAAAGGCTATGTCCCACCTGGTGCAAACAAAAGGAAGTTACTTCACGATAGTCGTTTCCACGTTTGGGATGAGCCATATCTTTTCCGAGTCTGCGCTGATGGACTCTTGAGAAGGTGTGTTCCTATGGCTGAGGCTACTCAAATTATGGAAAGATGCCATGCCTCGCCATATGGAGGACACTACGGAGCATTCGGGACACATGCTAAAATTTGGCAAAGTGGTTTTTTCTGTCCAACGATGTATGAAGATACAAAGGACTTTGTCAGGAGATGCAACCGATGTCAAAAACATGGGAATATCAACTCACAAAATGAAATCCCTCTCACAAATAATCTTCAAGTAGAACTTTTCGATGTATGAGGCATTGATTTCATGGGGCCGTTCCCTATGTTCGGGAATTGTGAGTATATCTTAGTAGCTATGGACTACGTGTCCAAATGGGTAGAAGCCCTACCTTGTCGATCAGCTGATTCAAAACATGCCAAGAGAATGTTCCATGAAGTAATCTTTCCTCGCTTTGGTATACCCTGGATAGTTATAAGCGATGGAGGTTCCCATTTCATCGACAAAATCTTCCGGAAGTACCTAGCCGATCATGGAGTTCTACACAATGTCGCAACACCATACCGTCCTCAGACTAGCGGTCAAGCCGAAACATCTAACAAACAAATCAAAAATATTTTACAAAAGACCGTAGATGAGATGGGTAAGGGGTGGAAGGACAAACTTCCTGATGCATTGGGCATATAGAACTGCATTCAAAACACCCATAGGCCTGTCACCTTATCAACTTGTATATGGAAAAACTTGTCATTTGCCTGTGGAAGTAGAGTTTAAGGCTCATTGGGCACTCAAGAAATGGAACATGGATCTCCACCTTGCTAGCGAGAATCGTCTGATGCAACTATCTGAGCTAGAAGAATGGAGAGAGAAAGCCTACCACAATTCAAGGATCTATAAAGAGAGAACAAAACGATGGCATGATAAGAGAATCAAGCACAAAGAGTTTAAGCCTGGAGATAAGGTTCTACTATTCAATTCAAGAGTTAAGCTTTTTGGGCATGGTAAGCTACGAAGTAAGTGGGATGGACCATATAAGGTTATTGACACTTCAACTCATGGAGCCATTACCATCCAAAACGACATAGGTAACACTTTTAAGGTAAATGGTCAACGCTTGAAAATCTATCTTGAGCCACAAAACAACCTGGTAGAGGAACTTGATGTGATTGAGTTCATAGAATTCTCATATTAAGCTCTAGACAATTACCTAACCCTTAACATGCTCCACAAGTTTTGTTGTCTATTTGGGTTGTGCAGGATTTTGAGGCTTAAGAAGAGTGAGACCAACCATGCAGGCCACAAGAGTGAATGACTATGTCAACATCCAGCTTGGGGGAGGCACTCCCACGTGTATCTAGATAAGTATTACTTTTCTTTCTTGGTTTTATTTACTAGTATTCAGAAATAAATAAAAAAATGCATAACCATGAAACCAAACAAAGTTTTTCTTTTGAGTAATATATAATAGTTTTGTATAATCCTAAGTTTTAAATAAAATAAAAAAAAAGTTTGATCCAAGTCTAAGTAATTGACAAACATGATATGAGAAGGTCTGAGCTACTATTTAACTTGTTCCAAGTTTTGCTAGAGTTCTGGAGATTTTATCTTTTGAAAATCTAAAAAAAATTGAGATCTTGTTTGACATACTACCTAGAGGCTTATAAGATATGAATATTAAAACTGTGGACACTTGCTTTGTTCAAGCCATTGTTAATTCTTGTAGTTTTGGTTGAGAGAATTATCATGCTCCCAAGATCGAGATCTTTTTGTTTTAAAAATATAAAAGATTCACTCTTCCGAAGTATTATTGCGTTAGCGTCATGGGACTATGCAAAAATTTGATTCGAAAAAAAAGAGAAGTGATACGAGAGGTAAAAATGGACAAGTGTCCGAAGTAGAATTAGGGGTACAAAGATACCCACCTGAGTGGAAAAAATGGACATGTGTTCGATAGTAGAATTAGGGGTACTTAGTGCCCACTTAAAAAAAAGAAGAAAAAAAAGAGAGAGATTGAAAAAAAAAGAAAAAAAGAAAAAAATGATAGCCCATGGTCCCTCTAATAAGCAATATGCCAGTAAGAGATGACAAACTTTTCAAAAAGGTCAAAGGTCTTGATCTAGGAGTATGACATTCCTCTCCCTTGCTCCGAGCATTAACATAGCAAAATGCATGGTAAGTATGCTAAAAATTTTAAAACTCTACTTATATATCTTTCGAGAAGAAGGCAAATGCCTAAGTTTTATTTTGGAAACTTACAAAAAAAACTCCAGAACAAAGGTAAGACAAAAGAACTTGAGACATAGTGCTTGACTTGATCGTTCTGTTTTTCAATCACTTAAGACCTTAAAAACCCTGTAGTAAGAGGCATAAAAGTAACCCCTATTTTCTTGCTGATTTTAGCTTTGCTCAGGGACGAGCAAAGGTTAAGCTTGGGGGAGCTTGTTGACGGTCCTTAATGCTCACATTTAACCATCAACTAATCATAGAAAAGGACTTATATGCAACTAACACCTAGACTTAGGGTTTTATCTGACAGCATTCCACGAGTTTTGGTGTTTGTCTGTTTCTGCAGGGGGTTATCAGGAAATAAGGAAGAAAGGCCCACACGTCGGGTTTACATAGAGATATTAACGTGCCGTGCAATTTTCTATCATCTAGAAGACTCCAGAAGCCACGGGACCGAAGCGGAGGCCGAGAGGACACAGGGACAGGGCGCCCGCCCTACTCTCCTGGGCGCCTGCCCTCACATAGAGTCCAATCAGGACTCTTTCGGGATATTGCTCCACCGACCTAAAGGATCAACAATAACCGTTCAATCAATGTCGGTTTGATCCGACGGCCCAGATTCACTTGAATGGACTATAAAACTAGACCCCCTGGCCCCTGGAGATCATACCTCTTCTACAGAATCAAAGTTAGGGTTTCAAGTCTGCATCCAAGTAGAGAGGATCCCTCTAGTTCTTCTAGTTCTACCTCTAGTTCATCTAGATCTAGTTCTAGTTCATCTAGTTCTAGTTCTAGTTCCTCTAGTTCTAGTTCTTGTTAGTTCTAGTTGTAATTTAGAAAATAGGGAGAGAGAAGAGGAGAGCAGAGGATGAGGAGCCGGATCTGTCAGATCTTCCTCAACATTTTACTTTTGCAGCAACTGGTTCGTTCTTCATCGTTCTCCAGGTTCTTCAATTCATAATCCTGAGTTCTTTAATTACTTTTATTTACATTCAAGTTATTTATTGGATTCCTGCTTGCATCAAGTGCTCTAATCTTTGCAACATTAGAGTAGTAATTAATAGATTAGACGTGGTGTTTAGTCTTGCAATTACCTGGAATTGCACCCAATCCTGCGGATTGTTGTGGTAGCCCTAGGGTAGTGACAGCCGTAACGGTCGACGTATTCCACCTCGTTCGGATCGGTGTTTGTAGGACCGTAGTCAGACCTTCCTAGCCCCCTTCTCATCTCTTTCTGTGGTTAGTGCTCTGATGTCCCGATATAAATAATCTTTGAAGTAATTCTTGATTCTTAGATCAACTAAAGAACTCTCAGGAAACTTCCTCTCTTCCCACCAAAAATAATTATATAGTTATCCTTGGGCGATCTTGAATCTTAATTAGTACACTCACGTTTCCTGTGGAAAATTGATACTCTGGAATACTCCCGGGTGAAGGCTACATTGGTATCCGTGCGCTTGCGGATTTTTTCTGTTTGCGTTTAAAATACCCAACAATCTTCCTCCAAGGCAGCACAACCACGAGGCAGGAGGCTCCTCTAGTGCCACAGACCCTGCACTTCTTGCTATTCTTGAGGGGATGAGGGCAGATCAGCAGAGGAGCGGGCTAGGAGGGACCGAGATCAGGCTGCCATCAATGGAGCCATGTAGGCAAGGTAGGATGAGCTTCAGAGATAGCTTCTGACCTTCTAGGAGTACCAGTTGGCTTTCCAAGCCCAGCAGACTGCTATGATGGCCGCTGTCATGGCCGCGTCAGGGATTTAGCTTCCTCAGGTGCAGCTTCAAGACACTTCCTCTGTTAGGCCCCCGACTCTAGTGTTACAGCCCAGTGGGCTTCACAGTCAGTCTCAGCCTCCGCTTTAGCTAATTGCTCAGAGCCAGCCGTTCTCGACGCCTCAGCACCAGGTCTCTCAGGGTGCTATCTCTTCTGGTTTTGAGTAGGTGACTCAGTTTACAACTCTGTGCTTAGGGTTCACACCATAGTCTGCCAGCGCTTCTCAACTTGTGTTAGACTCTTCAGCTGGATGTTGACGGTTCTTAAGTATCAATTTTAATTATCAAATAAACAAGAGAAAGGACCAATATGGAAACAACACCTAGAATTAGGGTTTGATCTGACAGAATTCCACGAGTTTTGTTATTTATCTGTTTTCGCAGGGGGTTATCAGGAAATAAGGAAGAAAGGCCCACATGTCAGGATTACATAGAGATATTAACGCACTGCGCAGCTTTCTACCATCTAGAAGACTCCAGAAGCCACAAGAACGAACGGGAAGGCGATCGGGCCTGGGGGTAGGGCGCCCGCCCAGGTGTTGTAACCAATCCCGTCCAACTTCGCAGATCACGCTCCACCGACCTAAAGGATCAAGGATAACTGTTCAATCAATGTCGGTTTGATCCAACGGCCCACGTTTACCTGAGGGGACTATATAAGCAGACCCCCTGGCCCCTGGAGGTGAGACAAGTTCAACATAGAGTTGAGAGGAGCCCTCAAAGGAATACCTCTCCCCTAAATAGACTTAGGGCTTAGCATCCAATGTGAGTAGAATTAGATCTTCTAGTTTCTACTAGATTGAGAGAGATAGAGTGGAGGTGTAGATCGGAGGAAGCCCGATCTGTTGGTGTCTACTCCGAGGTTGTACCTGCGGGATCAAGTTCTCCTAACCCGAAGCTTGCTCCTAGGATTCTTCAGTATTTCGACTTTTAAATTCTTGTAAGTTCTTGTTTTATTATTCTTTGGTTTATGAGTTTACTTTAATCTCTTTACGTAGAGTTTAGAGTAATCATCTCTAGCGTAAACGTGGTGTTTGGGCTAGGATACTCATAGATATCTCCCGACTAGCTGGACCGTGGTAGTAGCGAGGAACGTGACATTTCCGAGTTACCTTTGCAGACCATATCTCGTTAGCAGGAAGGATAGGGTTTATAGGTGCGGGTCGAACATCCTCTGTGGTGTCTAGATTCCGTATGCTTCCCCAATAGAATAGTAGATCATCCTTACCAAGGTTAGAAAGAGACTACAGTTGCAGTCTTCTCTATATATCACTCATATCGAGAAACATTCTTTGTAGCCTAAAGGTTAGTGGTAATAGACTGGGTTAGTCAGATGCACTCTTTCTCCTAGTGGTAAAAAAATAAATACGATACTCTGGATAACCTCCCGGGTGAAGTGCTCACCAATATCCGTGCGCTTGCGGATCAATTCCTTATTGCGTTCCCAAATATCAACAAGCATTTCTGGCGCCGTTGCCGGGGAAAAAGATGGTTTGCTGAGATAACCTTGAGTCTTACTACTAGCTTGTATCTATACTTTTATCTTTTCTTATCTTTTATATTCTTTATTTATTTTCTTAATTCTTACCCTATGGAAAACCAAGATTCTAAATCAATCTATCAATTTGCAACACCTTCAGAAACTGACCTTTTACCATGGGAGTCATCACAGCCTATCCAAACATCCCAGTATAGGTTAAGTTCTAGGTTGATTGCCATGATTCAAAACCTATCCTTTTCAGGAAAGGAAGACGAAAACCCTTACCTTCATATTAGAGATTTTGAGCAAACATGTGATTGTCTTCGCATTGAAGGCATTTCTGATAAAACTTTACGTTGGAAGCTTTTTCCTTTTTCTTTAAGGGGAGAAGCTAGACAATGGTATAATCAGAAGGTAAGTCAACAACGAGGTGAATGGGGAGTTTTACGAGCCAACTTTTGTCTAGATTTTTATTCCCTCGACCGTATCGGCGACCTTAGACTCGAAGTCCTATCTTTTAAACAAAAAGATAATGAAACTTTGGGAAAATCCTGGAAACGTTTTTCTGATCTTTTAGAATCTGGTCCAAATCTTAATCTTGAAGACCTTGTTCTTTTATTTCACTTTTTTCGAGGTCTTCAGAAAGATCATAAACAAATGCTACATACAAAGTCTAGAGGTTCTTTCTTTCGTATCCCTACTGATGATGCTAGAGTGATCCTAGATAGAATCCTAGAAGCTGAGATGGATAATACCCTTCATGATGAAACCCACGAAGCCGAAGTAGACGCTCTGCCAAATTCATCTACTTTAGCTATCCCAAGTTCTGAGCCACAAAAGGAAGAAATTCCACCACCTGATTTCATGCTGGATATAGAATCTGGTCTTTTTTGCCGATTTTGGAAATATTTCAAACTACCATTCTATTAACAGACCCCAAAACAGCCATTTTATCATTTGTTTACCAAGTGAACATCAATTAAGAGAGCTTATCTCAGTCATAAGTAGCGAGTGGTTGGAGGAGTCAGAGCTTTCCCCTGATGTGATCTGTTTGGACACACCCTCTATAACTATACGCTGTGCTTATGATTCTGATCGATTTAATGCTCTCTATAATCTTGTTGTGGGGATCAACATCATGTCTGAATCTTTTGCGCTTAAATTATTTAAAAATTTGGTCTTAACCCCCACAACAAAGGTCATAAAGGAATATTCGGGACGATTAGTCCTCAGTCTTGGAATTATTAATGTCCTACCCCTTATGGTAGAAGGCTCCATGGTTCATTTGAACTTCTATATCTTTGATACATGGGACTTCGACCTGTTGATAGGACAACCTTTTACAAGACTCCTTTATGAAGGTCATACTGGAAAGCTACATATTTCTTTTGGAAAAACTTTTAAAATTCCAATAACAATTTCACACTCCTTAAATAATAAGGCCGAGTCATATCTTTTGTCTGATCCTATGGAGGAGGTAAAGGCTGCATCTCTAGAGCTTTTAGATGAACCAGACTTAGAAGAAGAAGCTCCTTTCTTCATAGAAGAAGAAGCTGAACCTTCTGAACCTAAACCCTTAGACGAGTTTGCAGGAACACCTAGACCTCCAATAGAACTTAAAACTTAACCACCCGGTCTTATCTATGCTTTCCTAAACAATAATCCAGAGTTTCCTGTGATCATTAGTGATAAACTCACTCAGGAGCAAACTCTGCGATTAATGACCATTCTTGAGAAACATCATTCAGTTTTTGGCTACTCACTCTAAGATCTTACAGGAATTAGTCCTATGATATGTACCCATCGTATTCCGACAGATCCTTCTGTTTCACCTTCTCGAGAGCCCCAACGTAGACTTAATAACGCGATGAGAGAGGTAGTTAAAAAGGAAGTTATAAAGTTGCTGCATGCAGGGATTATATATCATGTGCCGCACAGTGAGTGGGTGAGCCCAGTTCAAGTTGTGCCTAAAAAGGGAGGCATGACTGTTGTTATGAATGAGAAGAACGAGCTAATTCCGCAACGCACCGTCAGAGGGTGGCGGATGTGCGTAGACTATAGAAAACTAAACAAAGCCTCGAGAAAGGATCATTTTCCTTTACCCTTCATAGATGAGATGCTAGAGTGATTAGCGAACCATTCGTTCTTCTGTTTCTTAGATGGATATTCAGGGTATCACCAGATCCCGATCCATCCCGATGATGAAAGGAAAACCACTTTTACATGTCCATATGGAACTTATGCTTACCGTAGAATGTCTCTTGGGTTATGTAATGCACTAGCTTCTTTTCAAAGATGCATGATGTCTATATTTTCTAATATGATTGAAGAGATTATGGAAGTTTTCATGGATGATTTCTCTGTATATGGAAAAACTTTTGATAGTTGTCTTGAAAACTTAGACAAGGTTTTGCAAAGATGTGAAGAAAAGCACTTAGTCCTTAATTGGGAAAAATGTCATTTTATGGTTAGGGAAGGAATAGTGCTGGGACACCTAGTGCCTGAAAGAGGTATTGAGGTAGACAAAGCTAAAATTGAAGTAATTGAACAACTACCTCCACTTGTGAATATAAAAGGAATTCGAAGCCTTCTTGGCCATGCTAGTTTTTATCGCAGATTTATAAAAGATTTTTTCATTTATTGCTAGACCACTTACCCTTTTGCTAGCCAAGGATGCTGTTGATGCAAAACTGGTCTGCAAACACAAAGGGCTAATACCCGATTCAAACGTTAAGGCGTGCCAGCCGATTTGACCTTGCTATCGGCAAAGGTGATAACTCGAATACTTTAGTCCTGACAACAGCGATGCGCCCGGATGTCACGGCTAAGAGGTACTCACGCGGAACTTGAGAACACGCCGAACTTAAGTCGACGAATTCCTAAGAACTCGTAACAAAAGGAAAAAGTATGACGCAGTCGTCGAAAAGTAAATACTGGAATATGAGTAAAAACGTGTGTTTGATTTCTTGATTGCTTGATATTACAAGGCCCTAAGGTCTACATTTATACCCTGCTCAAAGAGCTACAACCAGACACGATTAGAATTCGAATTCCAAATTACACGGAATCCGTATACAAAACGATGTAAATAGTTAAAGAAATAACAAAACTATCCCACGTGACAAACTGAAACTCCTCCATATAACGACCGGCAGCTTCCGGACTCCCTCTCTGCATCATCGGCAGACCCTTTGCCATAGTCATCGACAGACCTTCTTATCTAGCCATCGGCACCATATTACTGCCTGTGGACTTAGTCACGTTCAACCTCTCCCTCATCGGCGACCATCCTCATCGGCAACCCACTTTGTAAACATCGTACTGCCACCTTATCCTGCCATCCCAGACACGTGCCCAAAAACGGTGTCAACACATGCCCCCCAGTTTCGGAGTATAAAACTATTAATGCTCCGAAATTCTCTGCAGTAATGATGGCTTTTCCCGCAATTAATGCTCCTAATCTGGTAACCGACAACCTCAATCTGAACAACTCTGATCCTATTCCTCCGCAGATTTCTCGAAATCCCCAACTTTCTAAACGGGCATTTTTCTCAGCCGTACATCGGCAACCATACCGTTACAAAGATCTGCCGATGTTCTGACCAGGATATTCGCACAAACGGTTACTCCCCCACTATCCGCCCATCGGCAATATGACCGTTGTAGAATATTGCCGATGGACCGACCAGGAGATCTCGCACAGTAAAATATCTTCAGATAATGACCGCTTCCCATCAAATCACCTGCACAATCCCTGGATTACCGTGCGAACAGTTACCATATCCACCTGAGTACCCTCGGATTTCCCGGATGCGGCAAAGAGATAAGTCGGATTTGCCCTTGCCCATTTTGTCCTATAAATAGTTCCTTCTTGGGTACTCCTTCCCCATCACACCATTCTGCTATCCAACTTTACCTTTCCAGCGGCGGCGCCACCAAAAACTCCTAAGGTCTCCGACAAGTACCCCTCTTCATCAACTCCGGCGCCTTCACACGCTTCCTTCGCAGCAAGATGGCCGTCGGGTTCGTCGTCCCTGAGGTCAAATCTCCACCCCGTCCTCTGTATTTTTCTTCATATCCCTGTTCACTCGCAATTCATTTTACTGAACATCTTCCTTTTCTTTCCTCTTTGTATTTCTTTTTACGCCCAAAATCACTAGGAATTGTCCAACAAAATTGTCATCCCCACCGATCAACCACACCTTCAATGCCTCGGCCCTCTAGGGGACCCAGATCCAACTGACCTTATCAACGCAGAAACCAACAGGATCCCCTTCAGAGCTGAAAATTTTTCCTTAGATCTGTGGAAGGACACCTTCCGCTCTTGGCCCAGCCCAACTGTAGGGTGGAAAGACTGGTTCTTGAGGGTCAGCAACTCTAATGAAGTTCAGTGGGGTGAAAGGAATCTAGCCCAATGCATTAGATTATCCATTGCCGATATGCATAGGAACGAGTCACTGCTGATAGCTACATCCTACTTTTGGTCAGACACCCTCAATGCTTTTGCCTTTGGCCACGGCCCTGCTTCTCCTACTCTTGCCGATGTAGCCATGCTTACTGGTCTTGATATATCTTCTGCCGATAGCACCCACTTTTTTGATACTGCCCCTAGTGCCAAAGTGGAGACTCGCGCTATCGGCGGTTGGTCAGGGTACATTCAGAAGCACCGTGGGAAAGGATCTGTCACCATAAAGGAACAAACCACCTTTCTGAACATGTGGCTGGACAAGTTTGTATTTTGTGGTCGATCGGCAGGACCGACTTCTGTCTACCTATCGGCAGCAGAAAGACTGGCTAACGGTGGCCGATTCCCTCTCGGCCGATACTTGCTTGGCGCTGCTTACCACCTTCTCCATCGAGTAGCCCAGAAACTTCTGCTCGGCCAATCCACTGGCAACTTGGGAGGCCCCTGGTGGTTTGTCAACATGTGGCTCAATCTGCATCTGCACAAGCGTCTCAACTTCAACCTGTTCACACAGCGTTTCCCAAGAGATATAGCTGAAAACCATGTATTGGGTGAAGAGGAATCGGCAACACGCGCCCCCTTGAACTTTGGCGAAGCTGTCATAGTTCTGCCTGGTTCAGGGGGTAATCCGGATCAGATCGGCCGATTCTTCCAGACTCTGTATGAGGGTTTGACCAGAGACGAACGACCATGGTTGGCTTATGATGACCCAGATAGCATGCTCCCTCTGACCTTCAATCCATTTGATGAAGCTCTCGACAGGGACAATGAGGTGATGATGGCAATTGTGACTCCCAGAATCATTCCAGTGAATTTCTTTGGTAGCACAAAAACCTCCCCTCAAACTTACGAATTTTACAATCCATCGGCATTAGCTCGCCAGTTAGCTTTCGGCCAGTTGCCGATTGCACTTCCTTATGCCGATGTGATAAAACCCAGAGAAACTATCAACAACCTTCTTGAGTGGACTCGAGCAGCCCAACTACCACCAAACGCCGATATAGATGTAGATCTGTCAGAATGGGTTCCGGCTGCTTTTATCACTCAGGCATACAAGTTATGGTGGGCAGAATGGAAAGAGCATCTATTCTGCAGATCGGCACTCTCATACCGCGGCATGATTGACTCCGAATACGAAGTTCCCGATGACACTGTAAGTAAGTCAGACCATCATTTCATTTTCTCAATGTTACCTCCATCGGCAGCTTACCCTTGTATTCCTTTTGCAGGTTGACAACATTCCTCCACCGGTTAGCAGGAGTGGCAAGCCGATCGACTTGTTTCCATCAGGCCCGATTTCCTCAATCGGCCACAATGCTCCCACTCTAACTTCCATCGTGCATCGGGGTGTACGCCTCAGGAAAGTCACCACCAGAAGAACCCAGACATCACCGACGGTAGCTGCTCCCACTCTTGCGCGGGCTTTCAAGGCAATTTGTCAAATCTTTTTCTTTATGCTGACTATCTTTATATCGGCTATATTTATGCTTATAAACTCTTGTTCATTATTGCAGCAAACCGGCGCATCGGTGAAAGCCAGGCGTGAGAGTACCGATGCCCCCCAGTCTAGCCAACCCAAGAGAAAAGGCACCACGGGTGCTAAGACTGGAACAAAGCGCCAGAAGGTAGCAACTCCCCCTCCTCCTCTGGTATCTCCAATTCCGGTGGAGTCTTCTCCTTCTTCTCCAGAAGCCCAGCCACAGCAAGCACCATCTCCCCCACCTATGCAGGAAGCACCATAGATAGAAGAACCCCAACAGGAAGGATCTCAAACAGAAGATACATCGGCTGACCTAGGTGAACAAACAACTGGCCTGACGGGTCTAGCTATACCATCGGCAGTTCTCCCGATTCAGACAACCGTTGTTCCTCCTCCAGGTAACATACTTCAACAATATCACTACCGATGAACTTATTCTTATTTAGTCTCATAACTCCTTTTGTCTTCTTTCAGTTGATATCGTTCCATCGGCAATCTCAGCCGATCAACCTGTAGCTCCATCGGCATCTTTGGCCGATCAGCCTGCATCTCCGTCAGCGCTTCTCAGTCAAAGACAAGAGATCGCCTTGAAGCAAGTAAGTCACCGTTTACCGTCAGCACTATTTGCCGATCCTCTGAGTATGAGCTAATTTTGCTTTCCCTCCCAGGAACAAGATTCTCCCGATAGCCTGTTCTCCTTCGCCATCGATCTCTCTGAAGAAGAAGGTGAAGAAGCAAGCTCTTCTCAGACGGTCGGCATCACATCGGCAGAGATCAGGGTCAGGCTGGAAGAACTGTCAGCTCTCCTTCACCAGGACACAGCGCAATTGGTTGATGATTCCGACCCTACCAAGACCCTGTTCAGAACTCTCAGAGGCCAAATCCCAGCCGATGTTGAAGAAATCCTGTTCCAAGCCGCTCATCTGGAGAGTCGCCAGCTGCAGTACCAGAGAGCTTCTCGGCGTCTTGCCGATAGAGCCGCTCAGACTCAACTCTCCGATGAAATGAGGAGAGAGAAGCTTTTGACCGATGAGAAGCACAAGAACATCGGTATCCTGAGATCTTCTGGAGACGCGCTGAAGCAGAAGATATCCGATCTATCGGCAAGAAAAGAGTCCCTGTTGGCGGAGCTCAAGGAAGTAGAGAACGCTCTGTCCCAAGCCCAACAGGAAGAGAGCCAGTTGCCAGAGACCATCAGGCTTCCTGAGCGCGAGCGAAATGCTCATGGTCGCAAAGCACTCCAACTGAAGAAGAAGCTGAAGCCGATAGAAGGTTCTGCCGATGATGACATCAAGGAGATAGAAGCAGCCAACCAAATTCGGCTACGCGCTATATCGGCAATCCAGACGCTGCTTAACACATAGAGTTTCCATCGGCATTGTATCTGCGCTTCCCTGCTTCCTCAGCTTTTAGTCTAGCCGATAGGACTGTTATCGGCACTTAAACTTTTGAAGCACTAAGTCTTGTCCCCAAACATTTGGATCCAGCCGATAGGAGTGTTATCGGCACCTAAACTTCTATGCATCGACCCATATACTGGGGTAGTACTTCTTTAAATATTTGCCGTTTAATGCTCTGGGAAATTCAATTCCTTCGAGGGTTTCTAGAATGTAGGCATTACCAGGAGCCGATCGACTTATCCGATAAGGACCTTCCCAATTAGGAGACCACTTTCCAAACTTCGAACTTTTGGTCCCAATTGGTAAAATTAATTTCCATACCAAATCCCCATCGGCAAACTCTTTAGCCTTCACTTTTTTATCATACCATCTAGCAACTCTCTTCTTATTTTCTTCTATACTCATTAAAGCTTTTAACCGATGCCCTGCTAGATCGTCCAATTCATCGGTCATCAAAGTGGCATAACCATCGGAAGTTAATTGATCTTGAAAAGTTAATCGCCTAGATCCAGTCTTGATCTCCCAAGGCAACACTGCATCATGTCCATACACCAATTGATAGGGTGATACTTTGGTCGATCCATGACAAGCCATCCGATAAGACCACAAGGCTTCATTTAATAATGTATGCCACCGCTTAGGATTTTCTTCAATCTTTCGTTTAATAAGCTTGATAATTCCTTTGTTAGACGCTTCGGCCTGCCCATTGGCTTGAGCATAATAAGGAGAAGAATTTAACACTTTAATTCCCATACCGATTGCGAATTCATCAAACTCCCCCGATGTGAACATGGTGCCCTGATCGGTAGTAATCGTTTGGGGAATCCCAAATCGGCAAATAATATGCTCCTTCACAAAATCAATCATATTGGCCGATGTGACTTTCTTCAAAGGAATAGCTTCAACCCACTTAGTGAAATAGTCAGTGGCAACTAGAATGAACTTATGCCCTTTGCTAGATGGTGGATAAATCTGGCCGATCAGATCGATGGCCCATCCCCGGAACGGCCAAGGCTTTATTATAGGATTCATAGCCGATGCGGGTGCTCTCTGGATATTACCAAACTTTTGACAACCTTGACATCCCTTGAAATATTTAAAACAATCTTCAAGTATGGTTGGCCAAAAATATCCATTCCTTCGAATCATCCACTTCATCTTAAAAGCTGACTGATGCGCTCCACACACTCCTTCATGGATTTCCCCCATCAAACTTCTAGCTTCATCATCACCCATGCATCGGAGAAGAATTCCGTCGATAGTTCGATAATACAATTCATTTTCAAGGAGCACATACTTGGTTGCTTGAAATCGAACCCGTCTTTCAACTTTTTTGGATGGATCCTTTAGATAATCAATAATTTCTTTCCTCCAATCACTGGCACCGACTGCCGATATCGCATTAATCATTGGCTGATATCCCGAGGCATGCTGAGCTAACCGATTAGCGTCTTCATTATGCAATCGGGGAACATGCTCCAATCGGAAATCCTTGAATTCCTTTAACAGTTGCATACTTCTCTCGAAATAAGTTATGAGAACTTCACTTCGGCATTCATAGCTTCCGGCCAATTGATTTATAACCAACATAGAATCCCCGAATATTTCAACAGCATCAGCACGAACTTCTCTTAACAACTCCAATCCCTTGATCAGAGCTTGATACTCAGCCTGATTATTTGTTGATGTGGCAACAATCGGCAAGGAAAACTCATACTTCCTCCCCTTAGGGGAAACTAATACAATGCCGATTCCTGCCCCCCGGTCACAGGTAGATCCATCAAAGAAGAGCGTCCAGGGCACAATTTCCAAGGTTTCCACTAGACCGCAATGCTGAGTCACAAAATCGGCCATAATCTGCCCTTTGACTGCCTTAGCCGATTCGTAACGCAAATCGAACTCCGACAGCGCTAAAATCCACTTACCGATCCTACCACTCATAATCGGCATAGATAGCATGTATCGGACCACGTCATCTTTGCAAACAACCGTGCATTCGGCCGATAACAGGTAATGTCTCAGCTTGATACATGAAAAATATAAGCATAAGCATAGTTTCTCAATGGCCGAATACCTGGTTTCAGCATCAATCAACCTCCTGCTCAAATAATAAATTACCCTTTCTTTCCCTTCAAATTCTTGAACTAAAGCTGAACCGATAACCGATCCATCGGTAGATAAATACAATCTGAAGGGCTTCCCTTGTTGAGGTGGAACTAGAACTGGAGGATTTACTAGATACTTCTTGATTTCATCCAGAGCCAACTGCTGTTCTTCTCCCCAAATAAACTCTTGATCGGCTTTCAATTTAAGAAGAGGACTGAAAGCACGAATCCTACCAGACAAATTCGATATAAATCTCCTGATAAAATTTACCTTGCCGATCAAGGATTGGAGCTCGGTTTTGTTGGTAGGGGCCACTATTTTATTGATGGCATCAATGGATCTTCGACTAATTTCAATACCCCTCTGATGTACCATGAAACCAAGAAACTGCCCTGCCGATACACCAAATGCACACTTTTTGGGATTCATCTTCAATCCATGCTTCCTTGTGCACTCTAACACTTTTTGTAAATCGGCAAGATGCTTTGAGAAATCTCCAGACTTAACCACAACATCATCAATATAAATCTCCACGAGCTTGCCGATGAACTCATGAAATATAAAATTCATAGCCCTTTGATAAGTAGCACCAGCATTCTTCAACCCAAAAGTCATGACTATCCATTCAAATAGCCCAACATGACCAGGACACCTGAATGCGGTTTTTGGAATATCTTCCTCCGCCATGAATATTTGATTGTAACCTGCATTACCATCCATGAAGCTGATGACCTGATGACCAGCTGCAGCATCAACCAGTAGATCGGCGACAGGCATTGGATATCCATCCATCGGCGTAGCTTTATTGAGATTCCTGAAATCAATGCACACCCGAAGCTTCCCGCTCTTCTTGTAAACCGGAACAACATTGGAAATCCACTCGGCATACCGACACTGCCGAATAAACTTAGCTTCAATAAGTTTGGTGATTTCGGCCTTAATATCAGGTAGAACGTTAGGATTACATCGGCGGGCTGGTTGCTGATGTGGCCGAAATCCAGACTTGATGGGTAACCGATGTTCAACAATTGATCGGTCTAAACCAGGCATCTCGGTATAATCCCAAGCAAAGCAATCTTTATATTCCTTTAACAAACTAGTCAATTGTTGCTTACTCTCAGGATCTAATTTAGCGCTAATAAAAGTAGGCCTAGGCTTATCACCACTACCTATATCTACTTCTACCAAATCATCGGCCGATGTGAATCCCTGGCCTAATTTTCCATCATCGGCGAATCTATCCATTAAAAACCGTCGTCAGAACCGACTGCTTGGATCGGTGGAATCTCATAATCGGCCACTTTGAGAAAATCTTTCTCCCAAACTTCTCCTGAAATGCACCTGGTCCTTTCGTAAGTATCCGCTTCTGCCGATGCGATAACATAAGAAGAATCTCCTGGGACAATCTCAATCTTGTCACCTACCCACTGAACCAAGCATTGATGCATTGTAGATGGGATACAACAATTGGCATGAATCCAATCTCTTCCCAATAATAAGTTGTAAGCACCTTTTCCGCTGATCACGAAAAAGGTCATCGGCAAGGTTTTGCTGCCGATGGTCAACTCTGCACATATCGCCCCCTTGACTGGAGACACGTTTCCTTCAAAGTCTTTGAGCATCATATCGGTCTTGGTCAAATCTTGATCCCCTTTCCCAAGCTTCCGATATACTGCATACGGCATAATATTAATGGCAGCCCCACCATCAACTAGGATCTTGGCCATTGGCTGCCCATCAACCCTTCCTTTGAGGAACAGAGCTTTAAGATGCTGTCTCTCGTCATCGGCAGGTTTCTCAAAGATAGCCGTCATCGGATCCAGAGCCAACTGAGCTATCTGATCAGAAAATTCCAACTCATCATCACTGGCTGGTGCAAGAAACTCCATCGGCAACATGAAGACCATGTTGACGCCTGCCGATGGACCTTCCCTCTTAGTACCTGACGGCTGCCGACTTCCAGAGTTCTCTCCCTTGTTTAGCTCTTCTTGCCTTTCACGTTGCAATCTCCTTTTCTGTGTCTTGGTTAATCCTCCAGGGCACCATGGAGGAAGTGGCCTTTGCCTTACCGTCGGGCGTCGGTTCTCCCTTGACTCCATACGATGCGTGTTAGCATCTCTGCAAAATATGAATTCATTGGGAACCCGCGCATCAGCCATTTCCTCGAGCTCTTCTTGGTTCCTGGGAAAGTACTGGCCACGGTCACTAAGTCGATCGTGAACGCTAAGCCTGCCCCCCAGCCGATCATGAACTGACGCCCTTCCTCTGATTGGCCCATTAAATCGCCGTTCATCATCATGATAACGCCGATCGGTTCTATCGTACCGATCATAACCGTTGCACTCAGGGCAGTCTCTGACAGTAGGAAGCTTGATATCTTCCTCCCAACAATGGATGAAGAATGGACAATTCCAATGATCCCTGTGCCGATTCCACTCCTGTCGGCGTCTTTCTTCTTCCCGGCGATAATCTTCCTGCTGGCGCCGATACCGATCTTCCCGTTGTCGCCAATTTTCTCGAGGCCTTCTATGAGTTATGATGATACCAGATCGAGGAAGCCTTCCTGAGCTAGTTCCTTCCTGGACCAAGCCCTTACTTCTTGCATCGGCAGTAGTAACTTGATGCTGAGGATCTACCGATGCACTCTTTTCAGCTGTTTCTGATGTTAAGACCTTAGCCTTCCCCTTAGCATCCAACATGTTTGTCGGGAAAGGATGTTGGTCTATCTTCATCGGCTTCTGGGCTTTGGAACTGTCAAACTTGATTCTCCCTGACTCTATAGCCGATTGCAGCTGCTGTCTGAATACTTTGCACTCGTTGGTGTCATGGGAAGTTGCATTATGCCACTTGCAATATCTCATCCTCTTCAACTCTTCCGCTGATGGGATCACCTGGTTAGGTGACAGTTTGATCTGACCTTCCTGAAGTAGAAAGTCAAATATCCTATCAGCCTTAGCGGTGTCAAAAGCAAACTTCTCTAGTTCCTTCTGCCCAAAAGGACAAGACATCGGCTTCTTGTTTTTTACCCACTCTGCCAAACCGATTACTGGTTCTTCATCAGAATGTGAGCTTGTTGCTTCATCAACAAATGACACTTTCCTATTCCATGCTCTTTTAGGTTCGAAAGGCTTGATGTCTTGATCAGAAATCCTTTGCACCAAATGACTTAAACTTTCGAACTCTTGAGAGGCATACTTATCCCTGATATGTGGCAACAAACCCTGGAAAGCCAAATCGGCTAGCTGCCGATCATCCAGAACCAGGCCATAGCATTTATTCTTGACCTCTCGTATCCTCTGCACAAATCCCTCAACTGACTCATCATTACGTTGCTTCAACTTGACCAAGTCGGTGATCTTCTTCTCATGAACCCCCGAGAAGAATTATCTGTGGAATTGCTTCTCTAGATCGGCCCAAGTAATTACTGAGTTGGGAGGTAATGATATGAACTAAGGAAAGGCCGATCCAGACAATGATGATGAAAATAGGCAAACCCTCAATTCGTCTCTGTTACCAGCCTCTCCACATTGAATAATGAACCTGTTGACATGCTCCATGGTTGACGTGTCGCCCTGCCCGGAAAACTTTGTAAAATCCGGTACCTTGTACCGATGTGGAAGCGGGATCAAATCATACGCGGGAGGATACGGTGTCCGATAAGAATAAGTGTTGACTTTGGGTTTTATCCCAAATTGTTCCCTCATTACTTCAGCAATCTTATCGGCCCAATATGCATCGGCATCTTGCCGATGAGGCGGCTGCGGATCTGGCACTTGGTGGCGAACCTCCACGTGTCTGTTCGGGACGTGATCTGCACGGAACATTGTATTGATCACCTGTCCTCCAATCTGCGGACCACCAAACTGCTGTCCACCGATTGGCTGTCCTCCGAGTTGCTGTCCAAAATTCATTGGCTGGTTGGGAATCCCCTGACCTTGGAACCCGGGATAGACCTGCCCTTGCTGGAACCCTGTAGTCTGGTAACTCTGATGGGGCGATTGTGGAAAGGCTTGCTGTCCAAGCCATCCATTATTAGCGTTCATCGGCATAGGTGCTGCCGATGATTGGTAATTGGGTACCGTCGTTGAATTAACATACCCCGACTGGGCCATAGACCTCTGCTGCATCAGCATTGACTCTGCCGATGCGTTGGGCATCTGGAACATTGAATCTTGAGGATTTCCAGTGTGAGGCCTTGCAGTAGTAGTTGTGGTATACCGAGGACTCTGGTTCACCGGCGCATTGAGAGGTGCCGATGTCATAGGAGTTTTGCCTCTCATGTCAGTTATTTGTGATGTTCCCGGCGTCAACTCTGGAGGCATACCGTAACCCCACCAGTTGGGAGGAAGAGTCAACCCTGACATTGCCGATGCCAACATATCTGTTGTCAGTTTATGCTGCCCAACTGAAATTTGTGGGTTGGCTGCCATCGGCATAGATAGTGCACCAGTAGTCCCCGATGTACTTGGAGGGACGGCAGATTGTGCACTTGCATTCGTCAAGGCAGCCGATGGAGCCGTGACCTCTGGTGCCGTTGGCTGATGATGGGAGGGGCCCACATAATCTGGTGGGATTTGTCCTTCCTTGAAAGTTCTTGCCACGGCATTGAAAACCGTATTAGACAGTACACCAGCTTGGTTAATCAACGCTCGATTGATGGCATTGTCAACCATATCTTGAAGCTTGCCAGGATTGGCGTCAAAGGTAACCTGCCGTGGTGCCGGCAGTGCATCTTTCTGGACCACTTCGCCGCTCCTGTTTATGCTGAAAGACCTCAGGCATTGCTGCTTGAACTCTTCCATGGCTTGGGCAATAGCTTGCTTCTGCTCATCCTTGAGGTTGGCCTCCGTCACGGGGATGACGTTCTCTTGATCGAGGTCAGAGATCGACATGTTGATCTTGATCTTGAATCTTGTCCCACCGGGCGTGCCAAAAGATGTGTTGATGCAAAACTGGTCTGCAAACACAAAGGGCTAATACCCGATTCAAACGTTAAGGCGTGCCAGCCGATTTGACCTTGCTATCGGCAAAGGTGATAACTCGAATACTTTAGTCCTGACAACAGCGATGCGCCCGGATGTCACGGCTAGGAGGTACTCACGCGGAACTTGAGAACACGCCGAACTTAAGTCGACGAATTCCTAAGAACTCGTAACAAAAGGAAAAAGTATGACGAAGTCGTCGAAAAGTAAATACTGGAATATGAGTAAAAACGTGTGTTTGATTTCTTGATTGCTTGATATTACAAGGCCCTAAGGTCTACATTTATACCCTGCTCAAAGAGCTACAACCAGACACGATTAGAATTCGAATTCCAAATTACACGGAATCCGTATACAAAACGATGTAAATAGTTAAAGAAATAACAAAACTATCCCTCGTGACAAACTGAAACTCCTCCATATAACGACCGGCAGCTTCCGGACTCCCTCTCTGCATCATCGGCAGACCCTTTGCCATAGTCATCGGCAGACCTTCTTATCTAGCCATCGGCACCATATTACTGCATGTGGACTTAGTCACGTTCAACCTCTCCCTCATCGGCGACCATCCTCATCGGCAACCCACTTTGTAAACATCGTACTGCCACCTTATCCTGCCATCCCAGACACGTGCCCAAAAACGGTGTCAACACATGCTCCTTTCAAATTTGATGATGCATGCCTAACATCTTTCAATTTATTAAAGAATGCACTCATCTCTGCACCAATCATTCAACCCCCTGATTGGTCGTTGCCTTTTGAAATTATGTGTGCTAGTGATTATGCTGTGGGGGTAGTTTTGGGACAAACTAAAGATAAGAAGCATCAAGCAATTGCTTATGCCAGTAAAACTTTGACAGGAGCTCAACTTAATTATGCAACCACTGAAAAAGAGCTTTTGGCTGTTGTCTTTGCCATTGATAAATTTAGATCTTATTTTGTTGGAGCTAAAATAATAGTTTACACTGATCATGTTGCACTAAAATATCTGCTCACTAAAAAAGCTGCTAAACCTCGCTTGATTAGATGGATATTATTACTTCAAGAATTTGACTTAGAAATAAAAGATAAAAAGGGAGTAGAAAATACTGTTGCTGATCACTTATCTAGAATGTATTTTAAGAATCCGCAAAAAACCCCCATCAATGATTCACTCCGAGATGACATGCTCTACAGGATTAACAGGTCTGACCCCTGGTATGCAGATATTGTTAATTTTATGGTTTCAGGGTATGTACCACCAGGAGCAAATCAAGAAGAAGCTTACTCAAGAAAGTCGTTCACATATATGGGATGAGCCATACCTCTTTCGAGTATGCTCTGATGGCTTACTCAGGAGATGTGTGACCACCGAGGAAGGATGGAAGATCATCGACAGATGTCATTCATGACCATATGGAGGTCATTATGGAGCATTCCGTACACATTCAAAGATCTGGCAGTGTGGATTCTACTAGCCTACAATGTATGAAGACACGAAGCAATATATCAGAAGATGTGGGCCATGTCAACGGCACGGAAACATAAACACAAGGGATGCCATGCCACTCACCAACAACCTTCAGATTGAGCTCTTTGATGTCTGGGGAATAGACTATTTGGTCCATTTCCCCCATCAAAGAAGTGTGAGTACATCTTGGTGGTAGTTGACTATGTCTCCAAGTGGCTAGAGGCACTACCTTGCAAACACGCTGACAACATCAGTTCAAAGAGGATGTTTGAAGAAATTATATTTCCAAGATTTGGAGTTCCCAGAGTAGTGATAAGTGATGGAGGAGCACACTTCATCGACAAACGCTTCAAGCAATATCTATCAAAACATGGAATCCGTCACAACGTCACTACCCCCTACCGTCCTCAGACAAGTGGCCAAGCAGAGACTTCCAACAAGCAAATCAAGAATATTCTTCAGAAGACAGTCAATAAAATGGGAACGGCATGGAAAGACAAGTTACCCGATGCACTCTGGGCATACCGGATAGCATACAAGACCCCAATTGGAATGTCCCCATACCAATTGGTGTACGGGAAGACTTGCCACCTACCTGTTGAATTAGAGTTCAAAGCACACTGGGCCATAAGGAGATGGAATATGGACCTAGATGTCGCTGGAGATCATAGAAGAATGCAACTATCAGAATTGGAAGAATGGCGAGAGAAAGCATATCACAATTCGAAGATCTATAAAGAAAGAGTTAAAAGGTGGCATGACAAGAGGATCAAGAAGAAGGAGTTCGCACCCGGAGATAAGGTATTACTTTTTAATTCCAGGGTGAAGCTTTTCGGGCATGGAAAACTCCGGAGTAGATGGGAAGGACCATTCAAGGTAATCAATTCATCATCCCACGGAGCTATCACACTTCAAAATAACGAAGGTACGCTATTTAAGGTAAATGGTCAACGTCTTAAATTATTTTTAGAGCCCAATAAAGAATTATAAGAGATAGACGTGATCCATTTTTACCTTCCCATGGAGATTTAGAGCCCGACCTTTTTAATCTGACATTTTAGGGCCATGTATATATTTTCCTAATAAGTTTTACATCTAGAAGCACGCTCGAGGAAGCGGGCCCACAGAGGGGCCAGACATAGGGTGGGCGCCCAGCCCCTGACCCCTCTCGGTCCCGATTTCCTCCGTCGCGGAAAACACATTTATGGTAAACCAAATAATCACACAGATGGAAAGTTTCACACGCACGGCGACGGGAGTAACCCAAACAACCCCTAGAGGCACTTTTTGACCCCTATATAAACAACCCCTGACGTCAGTTTTCAAACACCAATCTATTCAAGCCTTCTCTTCTTCTTCAATTAGAGCTTGCTTAGTTCCTCGCTGCTCCAATGGCCGAAGAGTTCCACGATGATTGGGAAGTCGTCCCCTACGACCTCAACAAGAAGCCTAAGGAAGACCCCGACGCCCGTGCTCTCGTCCCAGCCAACACAAAGCGACAGCTAGAAGCCATCGCATTACGCCAGCGCAGCTCCGCCCAATCCTACCATGCTCAACCAGTTCTCACCGCACCGCTGCAGCCCCTATGTAGCACCCGGTTTTAAGAACAAAACCAGATACACACCATATGTGAGCCCAGGAAGTCAAATCTCACATATAGCCACAAATAGGGGTAATATCAATAGACAATGCTTACATATAACGAACTTAATATAAAAGATATAACCTTGGATAGCAAACAGCGGAAAGACACCCCGTTCCTCAAGCGAAAGCTCCAAATCCACAGGGACAACTGACTGGTTGAGCACAAGCCTAAACTCTTTTCCAAGCTTGCAATCTGGTACCCATCCGGGATTTTTATCCAAATAAAATGTAAAGGCAAGCGTAAGTACATCTCGTACTCAACAAGAATAACATGGGGTTCATGAGGCTCAAAGGTTGGACATTGGTTTAACTGCATGTAGCTTTTAGTTATCACAATTTTAGCATATGAGTAGCATCAAGTTGTCAAAACCCATAATAAACTCATGATCAGGTAAAGTGAATAAAGAATAGCATAAACAACATATTAACAATAATAACATTAATGAATTGCCATTAGGTTCATTTATTCTGTATTGGTCCAAGGCCGCTCGTGACCGTGAGCACGGCTAATATATCAGTTTTACACTCTGCAGAGGTTGTACACTTTCACTGTGAGTCGTGATTTACCCTTTTGCCCGAGGCCCGTCGACCTCTTAGCCCACTCCCAAGGAAGACCGGCAGGGTTCACTATGGAGCCTTTCAAAGGTTCGTCTAACAAGTTAGGGCCGCTTGGTTTCGTTAGTCAGTCCGTGTGACTCACCCGCAGGAATCCACGGTCTGCTATCCCCCACTTGCACCACAAGGGTAACCGCTAACAAGCTAGAAAAGGTCCTCATACTGAGCTAAAGCCAGAGCCATATAGCCCTCACAGTTGTACTGTATGTCCCGGATGGTCAGATACAGATAAGTCCTTATGGAGAGAAACTAGAGCACCATAAGATAGCCCAATGCTCCAGCCCTCTTTTCCAAAGTTGCTAAAAAGTCATCTTTTAATGTTTATTGCATAATCCTTTAATCAAATTACAAGATCATGGTTTAGTGGAGCACTAGCATAAGCTACCCAATGCATAACCATAGGTGACAAGGTATAAGATCAATACTAGGAGATCCTTATCAAGGAGACACATGCAATATGAATTGTGTGATTAAAGTTATTAGGAAACAAGAATGATCCCATGCTATACTTGCCTTGAAACTCAGATCCTTCTTTTAGTTCCGAACCTTCCACAAACTGCTTCTTGATCACCACGTAAAAGCTCACCGACTAAACTCAGTCATCACATCAACAACAATCATCCAGAGGCAATCATACAAAGCAAAACAAACCTATAATTAGAACAATACACCAACAGTAGCAAATAAAGATAAAAAGTTTATAAAACAAATCTACATCGCTCTACGATCACACAGACGTAAAGATCACGAAAATCGGAGCTATAACGAAGAAGTTATGATTTTCCTAAGATTTTCTTTAATAAAATAATAGATTAAAACTAAGTTCAGATTTAAAAAGTTGGAAGCATGTATAACAGAGCTACTAATCTATAGATTACGTAAAAACGAATCTAACGAAATTTGAACGGATCAAAACGGAGTTAAAACGAAGAATATATGAATTTTCTAAGATTTTATTTAGAAAAACAATTAATTAAATAAGATCACGAAAATAAAAAGTTTCAAACTTGTTTTTGAGACTAACATGTAGAACTTTTGAATACAAAACCAACGCAATTTTAACGAGTCAAAACGGAGTTAAAACGAATATTTTATGAGCAAAAGAAAGTCAGTGGCAAACTTGTAATTTTCTGAAAACGTATTTTGAATAAACCAGCACGGAGTACGTTTTTAAACTGTGAAAACGTATTTTGAATTCAACCGATCGGAATACGTAATCTAATTGAGAAAACGTATTTTGAGAAAGGCGCTTGGACTGCGGGTTAAGACTTTAAAAACTAGGGGGGGCTCTTTTGCAAAAATCGCGGCCGAAGGGGTATCCTTCATCTGGGGCCGTTGGATCGCGAGTGAATGGCCAAGATTAGATCGGGGGTGGGGGAGGGGAGGCAGACGGCCGGAGTTGGAGGTGCCGGCGATGGCGCCATGGCCGAACATGGCCGGAGCTCGCGGTTTGCGCGATTTAGGACACGAGAGACTAAACCGAAAGCACCAGAACGCGGAGGAGCTCGGTGCGAACTCACCTGGGGCCAAGATTGGAACCGACAGAGTCCGACTTGGGCTTACGACGGCAAGGGGCGGACGGTGTCTCTGCAAGGAGTTCGGCGAGGGTTAGCCGTGCACAGAAAGCACGAAATCGCGAGCAAAGAGTCTCGGCGACTTCTCACGGAGAAAAGAGGCTCGGCAAGGGGCTCACGGAGGCAGAGGCGCTATGAACCGAGACTTCACCTTCGGCGGCGATCTCGATCCTATTCGGCGACGGCAACAGCTCGGCTAGGGTTCGAGTCCGTGCCAAAACTGGGGTTGGGGGGGTTCGGCGAGGCCAAGGCCACTATTTAAGAGGGTCATGGCTTGCGGGGCAAGCCAAACACGGCGAATCCGCGCGGCGGGTTCAATCTCATGGTGGAGTCCGGCTCCATCACAAGGTGGAAGAAGGCCCTGACAGGTGGGCCCCACCTGTCTGTGACCTAGAAGCACGGGACCCGCTTGTCGGTGGAAGAAGAGAGGGGAGAAAAGCGCTGGCGCTGGGCTGTTGCGCAGTGGGCCGGAAGCTGGGCCGCGGTCCACTTGGGCCACAGAGAACAAGAAGGAGGGGGAAAAAGTTCTGGGCCTTCGGGCCGATTTCCAAGGAGAGGAAGGAGAAAAATAAATCTCTCTTTTTATTTATTCAAAACCTCTTTCAAATTTAATTTAAAATCTGTTTGAAATATATTTTTGAACCTTAGTCAAAATCACTCATTACAATAAATCAAATGCAAGGACATGCGTGCTCAAACAAGTTGCTAACTCCTATAGTAAATTTTAATTCAAAGAAAAATATTATTTTTCCTATATTTCATGGGCACAAAAATACACAAGTTAACAATTTATCCTATTTTGGAAAATTGCAAATTTTGGGGTGTTACACCCTACTTCTCAAGGGACCATCGGCCAAGAAGGAGGCCACCATCAAGGTGCCAGCCGGCACAAGGATCCTTCCACCCAGACCCAATGAGAGGGTCGTTGGAGTCAAGACCAACCGGAGCGGCGAGATCAGCACCATCCGCTACACTACGGAGGAGGATAGACCTTACTTTGAAGGGATTAGAGCAGCCAAAGTCTGTTTCATCCCTCCAAAGGCAGCCCCGAAGCACGCTCTCAATGCTTTCGAGACACCTCCTAAGCGTCGCAAGACTATAGTAGATATTGATGAGGACGTTCGCAGACTAGATAGGGTCATCATAGACCTTCAGTCCTCAATTAACTCTATGACTAGGCAGCTCTCTAACGACAACACCATTATACTAGGTCTTAGGCATGATCTTGCTAGTGCCAATAAGAAAATCAAGGAGTTAGAGCGCCGCTAAGTTATCTAGATTAGATTTTGAGGCAATGCATCTTAGTTGTTTATCTTTAAATTCGGTTTAGATTTACTATTATCATCAGTTTGCTACTAGTCATTTGTAATAAATGCCTCAAGATTAATAAAGAGTATTATTATTATTATTATGTATTGTGTGTCTCTACTTTATTTTTGTGCAAGAAAGCAGAAAACAAGTATGGGGGAGATCCCTCGACACGCCAAATACACTTTGACTACACCACTCCACGATTCAGGTACATACTCTGCACACTTTACACATACACATATATCTTAGATTATGCAGAATATTGTCTCCGACATGATAAATTAAAAAGATTAAAATGTTTCTAATCATGATTAATCTCACTCTGTGAAATTTCCTGAAAACTTGCAATTATTGAAAAATCATTTTAAAACCCTGTGTTACTTAAGTCATTGTGGAAAGTGAGATGGTAGAGTACGAGTACCTTATTCTTGATATCTTGTTGCTTGGAGAATTTATTTAAAAATTCTAGCTACCATCCTCAGTGTTTTATATGCCTATTAAACCTGAAAATATTAATAATTATAAAAGCTATCTGCTCTGTATTGAGTTTGAAATGAGTTAGACCCTTGTTGAGAGATTTATCATGCTCCTAAGATCAAGACATTTATTCAAAAAGATTCACTCTTCCGAAGTATTATGAATTAGAGGCATGGGCTATGCAAAAATAAGGATATTTAAGGAAATAAAAAGGAGCAAGTGCTCGATAACCTCGCAGAAAAAATGGACAAGTGTCCGGCAGTAGAATAAGGGGTACCTCGGTATCCAGCTGAAAAAAAAGAGAGAGAAAGAGAAGAAAATGATAGCCCATGGTCTCTCTAATAAGCAATATGCCAGTAAGAGTTGACAAGTTTTTAATTTTCAAAGTCTTTGATCTAAGAGTATGGCATTCTTCTCCTCGGATCCCGTTTTGATCAGGCAATAAATGCAAGGTAAGTATGGTTGAGAATTTGTGTAAATTAAAACAGCCTCAGTGAGATAAATAAAAGATAAATGAGTGACCTAAGAGAACCTATGAGGATAAAGGTATGCTAAATTTCTTTTCAAAAATATACAAAAACTCCAAGTGATAGGATTGGGAAGAAAGGATCTATACTCTTGACCATACATTTCCCTGACTATGGTACACAGTAGATTTTTAGACCCTGCAGGTATGAAGAAAAAGTTTTATCCCCAGATATTTTTATTAACCATCCTTTTCTCGAGTACGAGTAAAAGCCTAAGTATGGGGGTATTTGTTGACGGTTCTTAAGTATCAATTTTAATTATCAAATAAATAAGAGAAAGGACCAATATGCAAACAACACCTAGAATTAGGGTTTGATCTGACAGAATTCCACGAGTTTTGTTGTTTATCTGTTTCTACAGGGGGTTATCAGGAAATAAGGAAGAAAGGCCCACATGTCGGGATTACATAAAGATATTAACGCACCGCACAATTTTCTACCATCTAGAAGACTCCAGAAGCCATGGGAACGAACGAGAAGGCGATCGGGCCCAGGGGCAGGGCACCCGCCCACCCCCCTAGGGCGGTCGCCCAGGTGTTGTAACCAATCCCGTCCAACTTCGCGGATCACGCTCCACCGACCTAAAGGATTAAGGATAACCGTTCAATCAATGTCGGTATGATCCAGTGGCCCACGTTTACCTGAGGGGACTATATAAGCAGACCCCTAGCCCCTGGAGGAGAGACAAGTTCATTATAGAGTTGAGAGGAGCCCTTGAAGGAATACCTCTCCTCTAAATAGACTTAGGGCTTAGCATCCAATGTGAGTAGAATTAGATCTTCTAGTTTCTACTAGATTGAGAGAGATAGAGTGGAGGTGTAGATCAGAGGAAGCCCGGCCTGTCGGTGTCTACTCCGAGGTTGTACCTGCGAGATCAAGTTCTCCTAACCCGAAGCTTGCTCCTAGGATTCTTCAGTATTTCGACTTCTAAATTCTAGTAAGTTCTTGTTTTATTGTTCTTTGGTTTATGAGTTTACTTTAATCTCTTTGCGTAGAGTTTAGAGTAATCATCTCTAGCGTAAACGTGGTGTTTGGGCTAGGATACTCATAGATATCCCCCGACTAGCTGGACCATGGTAGTAGCGAGGAACGTGACATTTCCGAGTTACCTTTGCAGACCATATCTCGTTAGCAGGAAGGATAGGGTTTATAGGTGCGGGTTGAACATCCTCTGTGGTGTCTAGATTCCGTATGCTTCCCCAATAGAACAGTAGATCATCCTTACCAAGGTTAGAAAGAGACTACATTTGTAGTCTTCTCTATATATCACTCATATAGAGAAATATTCTTTGTAGCCTAAAGGTTAGTGGTAATAGACTGGGTTAGTCAGATGCACTCTTTCTCCTAGTGGTAAAAAAATAAATACGGTACTCTGGATAACCTCCCAGGTGAAGTGCTCACCGATATCCGTGCGCTTGCGGATCAATTCTTTATTGCGTTCTCAAATATCAACACTAGACAGGACATCTCGTTCTCCTATAGTGCTCTGACCGGGCAGCCGACACCACCTCCACTGCAGGCTCCTGCAGCTTTCACCTTGCCGGTCACCACTACCGAGCGCTTGTCCTCGTCCGTAGCGTCATCTGAGCAGCTAGCACCATCGTCTACAGTTCTTGAGACGTCAGCGACAGCTACAGAGTCTATGTCAGCCTCCTCAGCAGGACTTGAGCCTCCAACACAGACTATGACAGCCACAAAGCCTACAGAGCAGACCCAGATAGCTTCTCCAGCTCAGGTAGTTTCAGAGGGTCACTCTACCTCCTCCGAGTTGACGGCAGATGGCACGGATGATGGAGCTCGGCCGTGTCGCGCGACTCCTCTGCTCCATCTCCACCTCCTTCGTCTTAGGTTTTTGGCGCTTGATGCCAAAGGGGGAGAGAGTTTAGAGTATGATAGAGTTAGGGGGGGCTAGAGAGTGGGTGTCGATTATTTTGTGTGCTACTTCATCTTCATGCATCATGTTTACCTTTTATGCATTTGTGTGAGATACTCTTTCGGTTGTGAGACATGGCTTGTGCTTCACTATGATATACTTATGTCATGTTTTTGGCTCATACTACTTTGATTCCGCGTTTTTACTCCAATTTATTATGAGCCATATTTAGTTATATCCTGTTGTACGCATCTCACATATTTGGATGCGGGATGATAGACTTGGTTGATATAAGCATGCCTAATCCCTTTGTGTTCTTATTGTCTCATTCTTATAGAAACCAAGTCATTTGAAAACCTCATTTCTTTCATACTTGAGGTCATTGTCATCAATCACCAAAAAGGGGGGATTGAAAAGAATCTAGGCCCATAATGAGTTTCGGTGATTAATGACAATGTTGATTACTATGACTAACGTGTGTTTTGCAGAGGCAAAGTCATCAGTGTTAGGTCATGGTAATAGGTACTCGATGAACAGGGACGTTCATGCCTAATTAATAGTGGAAATCGTTTCAGTTTTCAAAGGATGGTTGGACATCGTCAAGACTAGACTAGGTCTAAGTGCCATATGGTGAAGAAGGGCATTTAGAGTAGTTTAGGACTTTGTTTTCCTTTGATCTAGTAGCTTGACTTAGGCAAGGCTTTAGGTTTAGGTGTGGTGCACACTTAGTAAACCTAGCACTAGGCAGCTCAGAGATCGTCCTTAGATCGAGAGGAACAAACTTTGTTTTGGAAATATCACGTTTTGATGAAGTTTGGGTGCCAAAGCAGGCACCGGACACAGCACCGGATGCTATGTGAGTGCGTCCGGTGAGGTTGACTTGAGTCAGAGTGACTGGGTGCCTAGGGTTAGGCATCGGACGCTAGCACCGAACTCACCACGTAGCGTCCGGTCCTACACCTAGGAAGCTCTAAAGAAGACCAGGGCACCGGACACTAGCACCGGACTCACCGGGTAGCGTCCGGTCCTAAACTCAAGGATGGTGTAAGTTTCACCCTCACACCGGACGGTGTCACCAGACCCTATCAGGTAGCGTCCGGTGGACTATCAGCGAGAGTACAATTAGTCGTTGTGAGGTCACCGGACGCTCGGTGCAGTGCGTCCGATGCAACATAACTAACGTCTGGTGCTCCCGTTTTTAGTGTATAACGGTTGGCCGGCCCTTGGACTTGATGGGGAGTATTTATACTCCTCCACCTCGTCCATGGGAGGTCTCTTGCCCATTTGATTAGTTGAGAATCACCTCGTGGTGCAAGAGAGAAGCGAGACCCTAGAGAGGATTGAGATTTGAGAGATTTCTTATGAGAATCCTTCTCTAGTTGAATTCCAAGAGTCAAGTGTGCATCCACCACTCTTTAGTGCCTTGTTTAGGTCAAGTGAGAGTTCTTTGCTTGTTACTCTTGGTGATCGCCATCACCTAGATGGTTTGGTGGTGATTGGAGGCACAAAGACCGCCCGGAGTTCTTGTGGGTGGATCGTGTCAAGTTTGTGAGAGGTTTTTGGCGATTCACCGCGACGGAGTGTCGAAGAATCAGCCCATAGAGAGCACTTGGTCCTTACGCGGACCAAGGGGGAGCAAGACCCTTGCGCGGGTGCTCCAATGAGGACTAGTGGAGAGTGGCGACTCTCCGATACCTCAGCAAAACATCGCCGAGCAATTTATTGCTTTCCTCCTTTACATTCTAGCATTTACTTTGAGCTTTTACATTCCTAGAATTGCCTTGCTAGAATAGGATTGGAATTAGGTTGCAAAACTTTTATCTGGTAGCTCTCTAGTCACTTTAGGCACAAGGGATTGAATTGGAGCTTATAGGTTGCTTAAATTTTTAGAGAAGCCCAATTCACCCCCCTCTTGGGCATCTTGATCCTTAAAGTTCTAAATGCATGCACATGAACAATGACACCTAGTGGCACTTGATAACCGCTTAGCCAAAGAATTCCTCTCTTTATAGTACGGCTATCTATCCTAAATGTGATCACACCCTCTATGGTGTCTTGACCACCTAAACCAAAACCCTAAGCAATACCTTTGCCTTGATCTCTATAGGGTTTTGTTTTTCTCTTTCTTCTTTTCCAAGTTGAGCACTTGATCATCTTGTGGTCATCACCATTGTTGACGGTCCTTAATGCTCACAATTAACCATCAATTAATCATGGAAAAGGATCCAAATGCAACCAACACCTAGACTTAGGGTTTTATCTGACAGAATTCCACGAGTTTTGGTGTTTGTGTATTTCTGCAGGGGGTTATCAGGAAATATGGAAGAAAGGCCCACACGTCGGGTTTACATAGAGATATTAACGTGTCGCGCAATTTTCTATCATCTAGAAGACTCCAGAAGCCACGGGAACGAACGGGAAGGAAATCGGGCTCGGAGGCAGGGCGCCCGCCCAACTCTCCTGGGCGCCTGCCCAGCTATAGTGCCCAATCAGGACACGTTTCGCGGACAACGCTTCACCGACCTAAAGGATCAAGGAAAACCGTGCGATTAATGTCGGTTTGATCCGACGGCCCAGATTCACTTGAAGGGACTATAAAACCAGACCCCCTGGCCCCTGGAGATCATACCTCTTCTACAGAATCAAAGCTAGGGTTTCAATTCTTCATCCAAGTAGAGAGGATCCCTCTAGTTCTTCTAGTTCTACCTCTAGTTCATCTAGATCTAGTTCTAGTTCATCTAGTTCTAGTTCTAGTTCTTCTAGTTCCAGTTCTAGTTCTAGTTAGTTCTAGTTGTAATTTAGAAAATAGGGAGAGAGAAGAGGAGAGCGGAGGAGGAGCCGGATCTGTCGGATCTTCCTCAACATTGTACTTTTGCATCAACTGGTTCGTTCTTCATCGTTCTCCAGGTTCTTCAACTCATAACTCCTGAGTTCTCTAATTACTTTTATTTACATTCAAGTTATTTATTGGATTCCCGCTTGCATCAAGTGCTCTAGTCTTTGAAACATTAGAGTAGTAATAAATAGATTAGACGTGGTGTTTAGTCTTGCGATTACCTGGAATTGCACCCAATCCTGCGGATTGTTGTGGTAGCCCTAGGGTAGTGACAGCCCTATCGGTCGACGTATTCCACCTCGTTCGGATCGGTGTTTGTAGGACCGTAGTCGGAGCTTCCTAGCCCCCTTCTCATCTCTTTCTGTGGTTAGTGTTCTGATGTCCCGAAATAGATAATCTTTGAAGTAATTCTTGATTCTTAGATCAACTAGAGAACTCTCAGGAAACTTCCTCTCTTCCCACCAAAAATAATTATATAGTTATCCTTGGGCAATCTTGGATCTTAATTAGTACACTCACGTTCTGTTGATGCAAAACTGATCTGCAAACACAAAGGGCTAATACCCGATTCAAACGTTAAGGCGTGCCAGCCGATTTGACCTTACTATCGGCAAAGGTGATAACTCGAATACTTTAGTCCTGACAACAGCGATGCGCCCGGATGTCACGGCTAAGAGGTACTCACGCGGAACTTGAGAACACGCCGAGCTTAAGTCGAGGAATTCCTAAGAACTCGTAATAAAAGGGAAAAAGTATGACGAAGTCGTCGAAAAGTAGATGCTGGAATATGAGTAAAAACGTGTGTTTGATTGATTGATTGATAGATTTTACAAGGCCCTAGGGTTTATATTTATACCCTGCTCAAAGAGCTACAACCAGACACGATTAGAATTCGAATTCCAAATTACACGGAATCCGTATACAAAACGATGCAAATAATTAAGGAAATAACAAAACTATCCCTCGTGACAAACCGAAACTCCTCCACATAACGACCGGCAGCTTCCAAACTCTTCCTTTGCATCATCGGCAGACCCTTTGCCATAGTCATCGACAGACTCTCTTATCTAGCCATCGGCACCACATTACTGCCTGTCACATTCAACTTCTCCCTCATCGGCAACCATCCTCATCGGCAACCATCCTCATCGGCAACCCGCTTTGTCAACATCGTACTGCCACCTTATCCTGCCATCCTAGACACGTGCCCAAAAAATGGTGTCAAGACATGCCCCCTAGTTTCGGAGTATAAAACTATTAATGCTCCGAAATTCTCTGCAGTAATGATGCCTTCTCCCGCAATTAATGCTCCTAATCTGGTAACCGACAACCTCAATCTGGACAACTCTGATCCTAATCCTCCGCAGATTCCTCGAAATCCCCAACTTCCTAAACGGGCATTTTTCTCAGTTGTACATCGGCAACAATACCGTTACAAAGATCTGCCGATGTTCTGACCAGAATATCCGCAAAAACAGTTACTTCCCCTCTATCCGCCCATCGGTAATATGACCGTTATAGAATATTGCCGATGGACCGACCAGGAGATCCCGCACAGTAAAATATCTTCAGATAATGACCGCTTCCCGTCAAATCACCTGCACAATCCTTGGATTACCGTGCGAACAGTTACCATATCCACCTGAGTACCCTCGGATTTCTCGGATGCGGCAAAGAGATAAGTCGGATTTACCCTTGCCCATCTTCTCCTATAAATAGTTCCTTCTTGGGTACTCCTTCCCCATCACACCATTCTACTACCCAACTTTACTTTTCCAGCGGCGGCGCCATTTACAACCTTCAAGACCTCCGACAAGCACTCCTCTTCATCAACTCCAGTGCCCTCCAACGCCCTCTTCACGACAAGATGGCCGTTGGCTTCGTCGTCCCTGAGGTCAGATCTCCATCTCATCTTCTGTATTTTTATTCCTATTCATCCGCGATTCATTTTACTGAATACTCTCCTTTTCCTTTTTCTTTATATTTTTATTCCCCCAAAATTACTAGGAGTTGTCCAATAAAATTGTCATCCCTACCGATCAACCACACCTTCAATGTCTCGGTCCTCTAGGGGATTTAGATCCAACCAACCTTATCAACGCAGAAACCAACAGGATCCCCTTTAGAGCCGAAAACTTTTCTTTAGATCTGTGGAAAGACACTTTTCGCTCTTGGCCCAGCCCTACCGTAGGGTGGAAAGACTGGTTCTTGAGGGTCAACAATTCTTATGAAGTCCAGTGGGGCGAAAGGAAGCTAGCCCAATGCATTAGGCTATCCATTGCCGATATGCACAGGAACGAGTCATTGCTGATAGCTGCGTCCTACTTTTGGTCAGACACCCTTAATGCTTTCATTTTTGGCCACGGTCCTGCTTCTCCTACCCTTGCCGATGTAGCCATGCTCACTGGTCTAGATATATCTTCTGCTGATAGCACCCACTTTTTCGATACCGCCCCCAGTGCCAAAGTGGAGACTCGCTCTATCGGCGGTTGGTCAGGGTACATTCAGAAGTACCGCGGGAGAGGGCCTGTCACCATAAAAGAGCAAACCACCTTTCTGAACATGTGGCTGGACAAGTTTGTATTCTGCGGTCGATCGGCAGGACCGACTTCCGTTTATCTATCGGCAGCAGAGAGACTGGCTAACGGTGGCCAATTTCCTCTTGGCCGATACTTGCTTGGCGCTGTTTACCACCTTCTCCATCAGGTAGCCCAGAAACTCCTGCTTGGCCAATCCATCGGCAACTTGGGAGGCCCCTGGTGGTTTATTAATATGTGGCTCAATCTGCACCTGCATAAGCGCCTCGACTTCAACTTGTTCTCACAGCACTTCCCAAGGGATATAGCCGAAAATCACGTGTTGGGTGAAGAGGAATCGGCAACGCGTGCCCCCTTGAACTTTGGCGAAGCCGTCATAGTCCTACCTGGTTCAGGGAGTAATCCGGATCAGATCGGCCGATTCTTCGAGACTCTGTATGAGGGTTTGGCCAGAGATGAACGACCATGGTTGGCTTATGATGACCCAGATAGCATGCTCCCTCTGACCTTCAATCCATTTGATGAAGCTCTCGACAGGGTCAATGAGGCGATGATGGCAATGGTGACTCCCAGGGCCATTCCAGTGAATTTCTTCGGTAGCACAAAAACTTCTCCCCAGACTTACGAATTTTACAATCCATCGGCATTAGCTCGCCAGTTAGCTTTCGGCCAGTTGTCGATTGCACTTCCATATGCCGATGTGATAAAACCCAGGGAAACTATCAACAACCTTCTTGAGTGGACTCGAGTAGCCCAACTACCACCAAACGCCGATACAGATGTAGATCTGTCAGAATGGGTTCCGGCTGCTTTTATCACTCAGGCATACAAGTTATGGTGGGCAGAATGGAAAGAGCATCTATTCTGCAAATCGGCACTTTCATACCGTGGCATGATTGACTCCGAATACGAAGTTCCCGATGACACTGTAAGTAACTCAAACCGATGTTTCATTTTCTCAATATTACTTCTATCGGCAGCTTACCCTTGTACTCCTTTTGCAGATTGACAATACCCCTCCATTGGTTAGCAGGAGTGGTAGGCCGATCGACTTGTTTCCATCGGGCCCGATTTCCTCAATCGGCTACAATGCTCCCACTCTAGCCTCCATCGTGCATCGGGGTGTACGCCTCAGAAAAGTCACCACCAGAAGAACCCAGACATCACCAACGGTAGCTGCTCCCACTCTGGCGCGGGCTTTCAAGGCAATTTGTCAAATCTTTTCCCTTATGCTAACTATCTTTACATCGGCTATATTTATGCTTATAAACTCTTGTTCATTATTGCAGCAAACCGGCATATCGGCGAAAGCCAGGCGTGAGAGTGCCGATGCCCCCCAGTCTAGCCAACCAAAGAGAAAGGGCACTACGGGTGCTAAGACTGGAACAAAGCGCCAGAAGGTGGCAACTCCCCCTCCTCCTCCGGTATCTCCAATTCCGGTGGAGTCTTCTCCTTCTTCTCCAGAAGCCCAGCCACAGCAAGCACCATCTCCCCCACCTATGCAGGAAGCACCACAGATAGAAGAACTCCAGCAGGAAGAACTTCAAACAGAAGGTACATCAGCTGACGTGGGTGAACAAACAACTGGCCCGTCAGGTCCAATTATACAGTCGGCGGTTCCTTCGATTCAGACAACTGTTGTTCCTCCCCCAGGTAACATATTTCAACAAAACTTCCGCCGATAAACTTATTCTCATATAGTCTCATAACCCTCCTGTCTTTTTCAGTCGATATCGTCCCATCGGCAACCGTAGCCGATCATCCTGCATCTCCATCGGCATCTTTTAGACAGAGGCAGGAAATAGCCTTAAAACAAGTAAGCCACCCAACCTCTACCAGCATTATTTGCCGATTTTCCAAGTACGAACTAACTTTGCTCTCCTCCAGGAACAAGATTCTCCCGACAGTCTGTTTTCCTTCGCCATCGATCTCTCTGAAGAAGAAGGCGAAGAGGCAAGCTCTTCTCAGACAGTTGGCATCACATCGGCAGAGATCAGGACCAGACTGGAGGAATTGTCAGCTCTCCTTCACCAGGACACAGCGCAGTTGGTTGACGACTCCGACCCTACCAAGACCCTGTTCAGAACTCTCAGAGGCCAAATCCCAGCCGATGTTGAAGAAATCCTGTTCCAAGCCGCTCATCTGGAGAGTCGGCAGCTGCAGTACCAGAGAGCCTCTCGGCGTCTTGCCGATAGAGCTGCTCAGACTCGACTCTCCGACGAAATGAGGAAAGAGAAGCTCTTGACCGATGAAAAGCACAAGAACATCGGCATCCTGAGATCGTCAGGAGATGCGCTAAAGCAGAAAATATCCGATCTATCGGCAAGAAGAGAATCCTTGTTGGCAGAACTTAAGGAAGCGGAGGACGCCTTATCCCAAGCTCAACAAGAAGAGAACCAACTGCCAGAGACCATCAAGCTTCTCGAACACGAGCGAAACGTTCATGGTCGCAAGGCACTCCAACTGAAAAAGAAGCTGAAGCCGATAGAAGGTTCTGCCGATGATGACATCAAGGAGATAGAAGCAGCCAACCAAATTCGGCTACGTGCTATATCGGCAATCCAGACGCTGCTTAACACATAGAGTTTCCATCGGCATTGTATCTGTGCTTTCCTGCTTCCTCAACTTTTAGTCTAGCCGATAGGACTGTTATCGGCGCCTAAACTTTTGAAACACCAAGTCCCGTCCCCAAGCATTTGGATCCAGCCGATAGGAGTGTTATCGGCACTTAAACTTCTATGCATCGACCCATATACTGGGGTAGTACTTCTTTAAATATTTACCGTTTAACGCTCTGGGAAATTCAATTCCTTCAAGGGTTTCTAGAATGTAGGCATTACCAGGAGCCGATCGATTTATCCGATAAGGACCCTCCCAATTAGGAGACCACTTTCCAAACTTCGAACTTTTGGTCCCAATTGGTAAAATTAATTTCCATACCAAATCCCCATCGGCAAACTCTTTAGCCTTCACTTTCTTATCATACCATCTAGCAACTCTCTTCTTATTTTCTTCTATACTCATTAAAGCTTTTAACCGATGCCCTGCTAGATCGTCCAATTCATCGGTCATCAAAGTGGCATAACCATCGGAAGTTAGTTGATCTTGAAAAGTTAATCGCCTAGATCCAGTCTTAATCTCCCAAGGCAACACTGCATCATGTCCATACACCAATTGATAGGGTGATACTTTGGTCGATCCATGACAAGCCATCCGATAAGACCACAATGCTTCATTTAATAATGTATGCCACCGCTTAGGATTTTCTTCAATTTTTCGTTTAATAAGCTTGATAATTCCTTTGTTAGACGCTTCGGCCTGCCCATTGGCTTGAGCATAATAAGGAGAAGAATTCAACACTTTAATTCCCATACCGATTGCGAATTCATCGAACTCCCCCGATGTGAACATGGTGCCCTGATCGGTAGTAATCGTCTGGGGAATCCCGAATCGGTAAATAATATGCTCTTTCACAAAATCAATCATATTGGCCGATGTGACTTTCTTCAAAGGAATAGCTTCAACCCACTTAGTGAAATAATCAGTGGCGACTAGAATGAACTTATGCCCTTTGCTAGATGGTGGATAAATCTGGCCGATCAGATCGATGGCCCATCCCCGGAACGGCCAAGGCTTTATTATAGGATTCATAGCCGATGCGGGTGCTCTCTGGATATTGCCAAACCTTTGACAACCTTGACATCCCTTGAAATATTTAAAACAATCTTCAAGTATGGTCGGCCAAAAATATCCATTCCTTCGAATCATCCACTTCATCTTAAAAGCTGACTGATGTGCTCCACACACTCCTTCATGGATTTCCCCCATTAAACTTCTAGCTTCATCATCACCCAAGCATCGGAGAAGAATTCCGTCGATAGTTCGATAATACAATTCATTTTCAAGGATCACATACTTGGTTGCTTGAAATCGAACCCGTCTTTCAACTTTTTTGGATGGGTCTTTTAGATAATCAATAATTTCTTTCCTCCAATCACCGGCACCGACTACCGATGTCGCATTAATCATTGGCTGATATCCCGAGGCATGCTGCGCTAACCGATTAGCGTCTTCATTATGCAATCGGGGAACATGCTCCAATCGGAAATCCTTGAATTCCTTTAACAGTTGCATACTTCTCTCGAAATAAGTTATGAGAACTTCACTTCGGCATTCATAGCTTCCGGCCAATTGATTTATAACCAACATAGAATCCCCGAATATTTCAACAGCATCAGCACGAACTTCTCTTAACAACTCCAATCCCTTGATTAGAGCCTGATACTCAGCCTGATTATTTGTTGATGTGGCAACAATCGGCAAGGAAAACTCATACTTCCTCCCCTTAGGGGAAACTAATACAATGCCGATTCCTGCCCCCCGGTCACAGGTAGATCCATCAAAGAAGAGCGTCTAGGGTACAATTTCCAAGGTTTCCACTAGACCGCAATGCTGAGTCACAAAATCGGCCATAATCTGTCATTTGACTGCCTTAGCCGATTCGTAACGCAAATCGAACTCCGACAACGCTAAAATCCATTTACCGATCCTACCACTCATAATCGGCATAGATAGCATGTATCGGACCACGTCATCTTTGCAAACAACAGTGCATTCGGCCGATAACAGGTAATGTCTCAGCTTGATACATGAAAAATATAAGCATAAGCATAGTTTCTCAATGGCCGAATACCTGGTTTCAGCATCAATCAACCTCCTACTCAAATAATAAATTACCCTTTCTTTTCCTTCAAATTCTTGGACTAAAGCTGAACCGATAACCGATCCATCCGTAGATAGATACAATCTGAAGGGCTTCCCTTGTTGAGGTGGAACTAGAATTGGAGGATTTACTAGATACTTCTTGATTTCATCCAGAGCCAACTGCTGTTCTTCCCCCCAAATAAACTCTTGATCAGCTTTCAACTTAAGAAGAGGACTGAAAGCACGAATCTTACCAGACAGATTCGATATAAATCTCCTGATAAAATTTACCTTGCCGATCAAGGATTGGAGTTCGGTTTTGTTGGTAGGGGCCACTATTTTATTGATGGCGTCAATGGATCTTCGACTAATTTCAATACCCCTCTGATGTACCATGAAACCAAGAAACTGCCCTGCCGATACACCAAATGCACACTTGTTGGGATTCATTTTTAACCCATGCTTCCTTGTGCATTCTAGCACTTTTCGCAAATCGACAAGATGCTTTGAGAAATCCCCGGACTTAACCACCACATCATCAATATAAATTTCCACGAGCTTGCCGATGAACTCATGAAATATAAAATTCATAGCCCTTTGATAAGTAGCACCAGCATTCTTCAACCCAAAAGTCATGACTATTCATTCAAATAACCCAACATGACCAGGACATCTGAATGCGGTTTTTGGAATATCCTCCTCTGCCATGAATATTTGATTGTATCCTGCATTACCATCCATAAAGCTGATGACCCGATGACCAGCCGCAGCATCAACCAGCAGATCGGCGACAGGCATTGGGTATCCATCCATCGGCGTAGCTTTATTGAGATTCCTGAAATCAATGCACACCCGAAGCTTCCCGTTCTTCTTGTAAACCGGAACAACATTGGAAATCCATTCGGCATACCGACACTGCCGAATAAACTTAGCTTCAATAAGTCTAGTGATTTCGGCCTTAATATCAGGTAGAATGTTAGGATTACATCGGCGGGCTGGTTGCTGATATGGCCGAAATCCAGACTTGATGGGTAACCGATGTTCAACAATTGATCGGTCTAAACCAGGCATCTCTGTATAATCCCAAGCAAAGCAATCTTTATATTCCTTTAACAAACTAGTCAATTGTTGCTTACTCTCAGGATCTAATTTAGCACTAATAAAAGTAGGCCTAGGCTTATCACCACTACCTATATCTACTTCTACCAAATCATCGGCCGATGTGAACCCCTGGCCTAATTTTCCATCATCGGCGAATCTATCCATTAAAAACCGTCGTCAGAACCGACTGCTTGGATCGGTGGAATCTCATAATCGACAACTTTGAGAAAATCTTTCTCCCAAACTTCTCCTGAAATGCACCGGGTCCTTTCGTAAGTATCCGCCTCTGCCGATGCGATAACATAAGAAGAATCTCCTGGGACAATCTCAATCTTGTCACCTACCCACTGAACCAAGCACTGATGCATTGTAGATGGGATACAACAATTGGCATGAATCCAATCTCTTCCCAATAATAAGTTGTAAGCACCTTTTCCGCTGATCACGAAAAAAGTTGTCGGCAAGGTTTTGCTGCCGATGGTCAACTCTGCACATATCGCCCCCTTGACTGGAGACACGTTTCCTTCAAAGTCTTTGAGCATCATATCGGTCTTGGTCAAATCTTGATCCCCTTTCCCAAGCTTCCGATATACTGCATACGGCATAATATTAATAGCAGCTCCACCATCAACTAGGATCTTGGTCATTGGCTGCCCATCAACCCTTCCTTTGAGGAACAAAGCTTTAAGATGCTGCCTCTCGTCATCGGCAGGTTTCTCAAAGATAGCCGTCATCGGATCCAGAGCCAACTGAGCTATCTGATCAGAAAATTCCAACTCATCGTCACTGGCTGGCGCAAGAAACTCCATCGGCAACATGAAGACCATGTTGACGCCTGCCGATGGACCTTCCCTCTTACTGTCTGACGGCTGCCGACTTCCAGAGTTCTCTCCCTTGTTTAGCTCCTCTTGCCTTTCACATTGCAATCTCCTTTTTTGTGTCTTGGTTAATCCTCCAGGGCACCATGGAGGAAGTGGCCTTTGCCTTACCGTCGGGCGTCGGTTCTCCCTTGACTCCATACGATGCGTGTTAGCATCCCTGCAAAATATGAATTCACCGGGAACCCGCGCATCAGCCATTTCCTCGAGCTCTTCTTGGTTCCTGGGAAAATACCGGCCACGGTCACTAAGTCGATCGTGAGCGCTAAGCCTGCCCCCCAGCCGATCATGAACTGACGTCCTTCCTCTGATTGGCCCATTAAATCGCCGTTCATCATCATGATAACGCCGATCGGTTCTATCGTACCGATCATAACCGTTGCACTCAGGGCAGTCTCTGACAGTAGGAAGCTTAATATTTTCCTTCCAACAATGGATGAAGAATGGACAATTCCAATGGTCCCTGTGCCGATTCCACTCCTGTCGGCGTCTTTCTTCTTCCCGTCGATAATCTTCCTGCTGGCGCCGATACCGATCTTCCCGTTGTTGCCAATTTTCTCGAGGCCTTCTATGAGTTATGACGATACCAGATCGAGGAGGCCTTCCTGAGCTAGTTCCTTCCTGGACCAAGCCCTTACTTCTTGCATCGGTAGTGGTAACTTGATGCTGAGGATCTACCGATGCACTCTTTTCAGCTGTCTCTGATGTTAAGACCTTAGCCTTCCCCTTAGCATCCAACATATTTGTCGGGAAAAGATGTTGGTCTATCTTCATCGGCTTCTGGGCTTTGGAACTGTCAAACTTGATTCTCCCTGACTCTATAGCCGATTGCAGCTGCTGTCTGAATACTTTGCACTCGTTGGTGTCATGGGAAGTTGCATTATGCCACTTGCAATATCTCATCCTCTTCAACTCTTCTGCCGATGGGATCACATGGTTAGGTGACAGTTTGATCTGACCTTCCTGAAGTAGAAAGTCAAATATCCTATCAGCCTTAGCGGTATCAAAAGCAAACTTCTCTGGTTCCTTCTGCCCAAAAGGACAAGACATCGGCTTCTTGTTTTTTACCCACTCTGCCAAGCCGATTACTGGTTCTTCATCAGAATCTGAGCTTGTTGCTTCATCGACAAATGAAACTTTCTTATTCCATGCTCTTTTAGGCTCGAAAGGCTTGATGTCTTGATCAGAAATCCTCTGCACCAAATGACTTAAACTTTCGAACTCCTGAGAGGCATACTTATCCCTGATATGTGGCAACAAACCCTGGAAAGCCAAATCGGCTAGCTGCCGATCATCCAGAATCAAGCTATAGCATTTATTCTTGACCTCTCGTATCCTCTGCACAAAACCCTCAACCGACTCATCATTACGTTGCCTCAACTTGACCAAGTCGGTGATCTTCTTCTCATGAACCCCCGAAAAGAAGTATTTGTGGAACTGTTTTTCTAGATCGGCCCAAGTAATTACTGAGTTGGGAGGTAATGATATGAACCAGGTAAAGGCCGATCCAGACAATGATGATGAAAATAGACGAACCCTCAATTCGTCTCTGTTACCAGCCTCTCCACATTGAATGATGAACCTGTTGACATGCTCCATGGTTGACGTGTCGTCCTACCCGGAAAACTTTGTAAAATCTGGTACCTTGTACCGATGTGGAAGTGGGATCAAATCATACGCGGGAGGATACGGTGTCCGATAAGAGTAAGTGTTGACTTTGGGTTTTATCCCAAATTGTTCCCTCATTACTTCAGCAATCTTATCGGCCCAATACGCATCGGCATCCTGCCGATGAGGCGGCTACGGATCTGGCACTTGGTGGCGAACCTCCACGTGTCTGTTCGGGACGTGATCTGCACGGAACATTGTATTGATCACCTGTCCTCCAATCTGCGGACCACCAAACTGCTGTCCACCGACTGGCTGTCCTCCAAGTTGCTGTCCCCCGAGTTGCTGTCCAAAATTCATTGGCTGGTTGGGAATCCCCTGACCTTGGAACCCGGGATAGACCTGCCCTTGCTGGAACCCTGTAGTCTGGTAACTCTGCTGGGGCGATTGTGGAAAGGCTTGCTGTCCAAGCCATCCATTATTAGTGTTCATCGGCATAGGTGCTGCCGATGATTGGTAATTGGGTACCGTCGTTGAATTGACATACCCTGACTGGGCCATAGACCTCTGTTGCATCAGCACTGACTCTGCCGATGCGTTGGGCATCTGGAACATTGAATCTTGAGGATTTCCAGTGTGAGGCCTTGCAGTAGTAGTTGTGGTATACCGAGGACTCTGGTTCACCGGCGCATTGGGAGGTGCCGATGTCATAGGAATTTTGCCCCTCATGTCAGTTATTTGTGATGTTCCCGGTGTCAACTCTGGAGGCATACCGTAACCCCACCAGTTGGGAGGAAGAGTCAACCCTGCCTGACATTGCCGATGCCAACATATCTGTTGTCAGTTTATGCTGCCCAACTGAAATTTGTGGGTTGGTTGTCATCGGCATAGATAGTGCACCAGTAGTCCCCGATGTACTTGGAGGGACAGCAGATTGTGCACTTGCAGTCGTCAAAGCAACCGATGGAGCCGTGACCTCTGGTGCCGTTGGCTGATGATGGGAGGGGCCCACATAATCTGGGGGAATTTGTCCCTCCTTGAAAGTTCTTGCCACGACATTGAAAACCGTATTAGACAGTACACCAGCTTGGTTAATCAATGCTCGATTGATGGCATTGTCAACCATATCTTGAAGCTTGCCAGGATTGGCGTCAAAGGTAACCTGCCGTGGTGCCGGCAGTGCATCTTTCTGGACCACTTCGCCGCTCCTGTTTATGCTGAAAGACCTCAGGCATTGCTGCTTGAACTCTTCCATGGCTTGGGCAATAGCTTGCTTCTGCTCATCCTTGAGGTTGGCCTCCGTCACGGGGATGACGTTCTCTTGATCGAGGTCAGAGATCGACATGTTGATCTTGATCTTGAATCTGGTCCCACCGGGCGTGCCAAAAGATGTGTTGATGCAAAACTGATCTGCAAACACAAAGGGCTAATACCCGATTCAAACGTTAAGGCGTGCCAGCCGATTTGACCTTACTATCGACAAAGGTGATAACTCGAATACTTTAGTCCTGACAACAGCGATGCGCCCGGATGTCACGGCTAAGAGGTACTCACGCGGAACTTGAGAACACGCCAAGCTTAAGTCGACGAATTCCTAAGAACTCGTAATAAAAGGGAAAAAGTATCACGAAGTCGTCGAAAAGTAGATGCTGGAATATGAGTAAAAACGTGTGTTTGATTGATTGATTGATTGATTTTACAAGGCCCTAGGGTTTATATTTATACCCTGCTCAAAGAGCTACAACCAGACACGATTAGAATTCGAATTCCAAATTACACGGAATCCGTATACAAAACGATGCAAATAATTAAGGAAATAACAAAACTATCCCTCGTGACAAACCGAAACTCCTCCACAAAACGACCGGCAGCTTCCAAACTCTTCCTTTGCATCATCGGCAGACCCTTTGCCATAGTCATCGGCAGACTCTCTTATCTAGCCATCGGCACCACATTACTGCCTGTCACATTCAACTTCTCCCTCATCGGCAACCATCCTCATCGGCAACCATCCTCATCGGCAACCCGCTTTGTCAACATCGTACTGCCACCTTATCCTGCCATCCTAGACACGTGCCCAAAAAACGGTGTCAACACGTTCTCTGTGGAAAATCGATACTCTGTAATACTCCCGGGTGAAAGCTACATCGGTATCCGTGCGCTTGCGGATTTTTCTGTTTGCGTTTAAAATACCCAACAAGCTTTCTGGCGCCGTTGCCGGAGAACGGTAGCTGTGCTAGTTTCGAACCAAGTCGTCCGTGTATCCTTTTTCTTTTCCTTTTTTACCACACTCACCTTACCATTTTCACCACACCACATGGATTTCACTCTAAGCATTAATGAGCATGGAATTTATTTCATAGCCACTTCATTTACTCCATGCTCATATGCAATATCTTCACAATCCATTGGTTTTTCCAACATCACCACATTCGAGATCTCCAACCCCCTCGTCCTTTCTATTTATAAAAACTTTAAAAGGGCGGTTGTCGATGCATATGTCTATAATAAATTTTGCAGATCTCGTTGAGTTGATCTTGATATAGGTCAGCGTTGGAGGGGAAACCACTTCACTGACATAAATTGATGGTTTCCCAATGACAAGCTTAGTGTCCTAAAACAAGCACTGATCAGATTGTAACATGAGCTTTTAATTATTTGCAACATTACCTTGTGAATTGAGCATATAAGGATAATTGTAAAAATATTCCTTCGGGTATTCTTGTCACTAACCTTTCCAGGACTGGAGCAAGAAGATCGGATGAACGACAAGCACAAGGTATGTCCAACCAATGATCATACAACATTGAATTAAATTCATCCAAACTTGAATTTTGCAAAATTCAAGCTTGGGGGAGTACTTTACATAAAAACATCCTTTGCCATGTTGCTATATTGGTTGACCCTACCTTTGAGACATGCTCAATTTGTTAAATACTAATCACACTACTTCATCTCCATTTGAGTAGATCTCTATAAATGCTCTCATGCTACCTTTATTTGCTTTAGTATATGTCTAGGTTTGGAGTAGTTTCATTTATCTCTTAATTGAGCTTGGTGCTTAGTTTAGGAATGATGATCTTACTTCCAAGGGGTTTTAAATTAAGCATGGTGCTTAGGTTAAAAAAGCCCTCCTGAATCAAATTAGACATGGTGTCTAGGTTGATTTTTGAGCCGATGGTATGCTATAGTATATATGGGATATTTTTTTGGACTAACCCCTGCAGGAAAACTTTCACTATCGACCTGGGAAGTCCTGAGATACACTCACATTGGAGACAAAGAGAGAGGCACATGAAGTTTAACAATTTACACAAGGAAGGCATAGCTCACAAGAGATGACCCATGGAGGGTGCCATAAACACGATGCATAAACACTAAGAAAGGAAAGCTTCCACAAGGTAATATTTTACCATCACTCTTCAAGTAAGGTAACATCTTAAGATACTTGACTATCACTTTTATAAGCTTCTCCTTGGTTCTGGCGTTCACATGAATAAAAGAGACAAACATGTATGATTTACAACTCTAGATTAACCAACCCAGTCGATTCAATATGTTTAGTCCTTCCACCTTTGTGATCCCACACTCCTAATCATATGAGCTAGAATGTTATACACTCAATCTTTGGAAGATATATATAAAAAAACATAAGTATAGATAGATTATCTTTCCATTAGGTTAAGCGATCTGATCTGACAAATGTTTTAAATGGTACATTCATGATCTTATTATCCATCAACTTTGTCTTGCTCACTAAGCTTAAGGTTAGAGAGAACAAATACACTTTTTGTTCTGTTGGTGTTTTCCACCAACAGGGCCCATGCACTTGATCTCTGCCTTGTCTCTATGAGTAGGTACACTTCGAGCAAAATATGAAGGAGTTTTACAACTCCCAAACTCCACCAAGTGAAGAACCTAGATATATGAGCACAAACACACTGGAGATACTGGACACTCAGGCAATCACTGCCCTGAGATGCTTGAGGACGTAACTACTGGAGTAACCCCGTTGTGGAAGTAATTACTGACCTTCTGCCGATCAAGAGAGACAACCCAGGACGTCCCGTCATCCCGATCTCCATCGGCATGGTGGACTTCCTAGAAGCACTCTGCAACTTTGGCTCCAGCGTCAACATTATGCTCCGGGTACTCTATGAAAAATTCTTTACACATCCTTTCCTAGAAACAACCATGTGTTTGCAGCTTGCAGATCAGACACTAAGTTTCCCAAAGGGAATATTGAAGAACCTCTACGTCCGAGTTGGTACCTTATACGCTCCAACAGACTTCGTGGTGATAGAGACTGATACTGATCAGAGGGCACCGATCATCCTAGGGAGGCCATTCCTGAACACCTCGGGAGCTGTCATCTATGCTAGTGCTGCCAAGATCAGTTTCTACATCAAGGGAAGGACGGAGACGTTTTCCTTCAAGAACAAGACTACACAAATCTTAGAGCAATCCTGACATGAACCAAGGAAGGACCAACAGGAGGAACAGGAACAAGCAAATGTGGACCAAGTCAGCTAAGATGGTCACTGCAGTTCAAGGAGGTCAAGACCGTCGACTTAAGTCACCATTCCTGACCAAAAAGGATGACCCAGTCACCTATCAGCTCCTATTCGGAACCATGCCCCTGAAACCGACATACATTCAGTTCAAGATGGCAGATCAGACATTCCGAAAGATTGAAGACAAGTACGATCCACCCATCATCCTTGGAAGACCGTTCCTCAGCACCGTTAAAGCAATCATCTACATTGGAACTGGTGAAGTCCACATGCATTTCCCCTCTGAGAAGGTACGCCGCTATTTTACTGACCCTAACTATATAGTTGAAGACTCTAAGCAGGTCAGGACAAGAAGACGACGACGCAACAGCAACCAGAGGAGGCAAATCATCAAGGACGGATGGGTAGACTATGAAGGAGAAGTTGTAAGGTCTGAAGACATACAACTTGAACAGAACTGTCCTGAGGAGACTGTAGCACTGAGTCAGGTGTGCAGAGAGAAGATAGCTATATATGAAGAGGAGGCACCGCCGGAACCACCGACTACGCCATCCAGCGAATCCCAGGACGACTGAGAAAACGGAGAGTCCCGTTCGGAGGACTTAAAAACATCGAACGCCTTGCCAAGAGGTAAACTTGGTAGTTATCTTTTTCCTTTCAATTATTTTAAAATAGTTTGCTTAGTTAATCAGGTTCATATCATCTTCAAAAGAAAATAAAAATGTTAAGTAAGCCCCATGTGAGTATGCTCATGGCATAAAATCCATAAGTACATTCACTGTGGTGGCATAAAAATAAAATAAATATATTCTTGTCCTATAAAAATGAAAATATAAAAATAAGATTGTGATCCTACTAAAAAGAGTGTAACATTTATTGAGGAGGCTCAACATGATAAAGGCTAGATATTTATGCTAACACTTAACCAGTTCCACAAAGCTTTGTTGTCTATTTGAGCTCCACAGAATTCAAGGATCAAAGAAGACTAGCAGACGGAGGACATCCTAATCGCTGTTAGAGTGCTGCCGACATTCAAATACACCTCCGCCACCTGCTAGCTACATCAGAAGAAAATTCGTCAAAATCCAGCTTGGGGGAGAGCACCCCCATTTATCCAGCTAAGTGTTCTACTCATCTTTATACTTTACTCAAATAATAAAAAGATGCATAATCATAAAAACCCAAATAAATATTTTGTGTTTATATATATATATCCTTGCTTAATTTGCTAAATAAATAAATAAATAAAGTTTGCTATGAACCCTCATGATAAGCTCTCATATGGAAATGATGAATAGTTACTTTGCCATGACTAGTTCTAAAAATTGAAATCTCTCTTAAGTTTAGGCATGACTGTTATTAATTAAGATTTCCTCTAAACCTGAACTTATGGGGAGAGTACTTGATCTAAAGTCTAAGTCGTTAACAGATATGATATGGGAAGGTTGAGCTGCTGTTTATCTGTTCCTAGAGATGCTAGAATTCTGGAGAATTTTATCTTTAAAAAATCTTTAAAATGTTGCATGATGAGTTCCTGTATGATGAGAGTTTAAATTCCTACCACAGCCAGATATACATGCCTGCTAGACTTTGAGCCACACATTTACTTTTTACTGTTTATGAGCATTGAGTGTGGTCAAGCTGTGTAGACCCTTAGGAGCTTGTCATGTGGTTAAGTCAAGATTCACTTGCACGTTCACTCACACATGCTGCTTCTACTCCGGAAGTACGCATCCACATATATCCACCCATTTCCATCTCCAGAATCACCTAAAAATATTCTACTCCTAATCCGGGAGAGAATAGCCAAAACATTTCTGTTTTTCCCCTGTGAAATAAATGCTCAAGTTATCTTGGTTACTACCACTTGCTATATTATTTCAGGAGATGAGTGCTCTAATATAAAAAAAAGAGAGAAAAAAAATAAATATGAGGAAATAAAAAGGGGCAAGTGCCCGGAACCTCAAAAGAAAAGAAAAAAAAGTGAGATGAGAGGTAAAAATGGACAAGTGTCCGACAGTAGAATTAGGGGTACAAGATACCCACCTGAGAGAAAAGAAAAAGAAAATATCGAGCATCTCATTCTCCTCAAAAAGTTTCAAAAGAGCAAGAAAGGTATGTACCCCTCAAAAGAGCACAAGTAGAATTAGACTTTCACCATTGTTATTACCATCATCACCATACATCATTCATTTGCCACACATGCACATCTTGATTTGACTTATTGACTTGTTCTTCTGGATCCATGGTTTGACTATGCAATAAATGTCTTGTAAGTATGTATTAGCTGTCTCCCACCTATGAGCTCCAGATATCAAAAGCCTTATTAGAGTAGGGTGAGAGAGAAGGCAATGCCACTATGCCTCATACCAAAAATACCACATACTTTGCGAGAAGGCATACACCATTAATGCCTTGGTAAGGATCCAGAAATACCACAAAAGAGAGACTAGAGAAAGTCACACAAGGAATCTCTGAGTTTTATTTGAAAATCTGCAAAAAACTCCAGAGCTATAGCTGATCAAGAATAAGAGACATGGTGCTTGACTAGACCGTTCTATCTTTTAACTACTCAAGACAGAAGTGACGGTTACAATTCCCATGGTGAAAGTTAAATGAGTAAGTTTTAAGTCTTAACAGTTTACTCTAACCAGAGATGAGATCTTGTTTAAACGCATGTGTATCTTTAAGTTATGAAACCACTGCAGAAACTCTTGAGTTCATCTTTGCTCAGGGACGAGCAAAGGTTAAGCTTGGGGGAGCTTGTTGACGGTCCTTAATGCTCACAATTAACCATCAATTAATCATGGAAAAGGATCCAAATGCAACCAACACCTAGACTTAGGGTTTTATCTGACAGAATTCCACGAGTTTTGTTGTTTGTGTATTTCTGCAGGGGGTTATCAGGAAATATGGAAGAAAGGCCCACACGTCGGGTTTACATAGAGATATTAACGTGTCGCGCAATTTTCTATCATCTAGAAGACTCCAGAAGCCACGGGAACGAACGGGAAGGAAATCTGGCTCGGAGGCAGGGCGCCCGCCCAGCTACAGTGCCCAATCAGGACACGTTTCGCGGACAACGCTCCACCGACCTAAAGGATCAAGGAAAACCATGCGATTAATGTCGGTTTGATCCGACGGCCCAGATTCACTTGAAGGGACTATAAAACCAGACCCCCTGGCCCCTGGAGATCATACCTCTTCTACAGAATCAAAGCTAGGGTTTCAATTCTTCATCCAAGTGGAGAGGATCCCTCTAGTTCTTCTAGTTCTACCTCTAGTTCATCTAGATCTAGTTCTAGTTCATCTAGTTCTAGTTCTAGTTCTTCTAGTTCTAGTTCTAGTTAGTTCTAGTTGTAATTTAGAAAATAGGGAGAGAGAAGAGGAGAGCGGAGGAGGAGCCGGATCTGTCGGATCTTCCTCAACATTATACTTTTGCAGCAACTGGTTCGTTCTTCATCGTTCTCTAGGTTCTTCAACTCATAACTCCTGAGTTCTCTAATTACTTTTATTTACATTCAAGTTATTTATTGGATTCCCGCTTGCATCAAGTGCTCTAGTCTTTGAAACATTAGAGTAGTAATTAATAGATTAGACGTGGTGTTTAGTCTTGCGATTACCTGGAATTGCACCCAATCCTGCGGATTGTTGTGGTAGCCCTAGGGTAGTGACAGCCCTATCGGTCGACGTATTCCACCTCGTTCGGATCGGTTTTTGTAGGACCGTAGTCGGAGCTTCCTAGCTCCCTTCTCATCTCTTTCTGTGGTTAGTGTTCTGATGTTCCGAAATAGATAATCTTGAAGTAATTCTTGATTCTTAGATCAACTAGAGAACTCTCAGGAAACTTCCTCTCTTCCCACCAAAAATAATTATATAGTTATCCTTGGGCGATCTTGGATCTTAATTAGTACACTCACGTTCTCTGTGGAAAATCGATACTCTGGAATACTCCCAGGTGAAAGCTACATCGGTATCCGTGCGCTTGCGGATTTTTCTGTTTGCGTTTAAAATACCCAACAACCATCATCACCATGATCATCTCTTGCTCCATCACTTGGCATGTACGAACCTCATTAAGTCTACACACACTTACTATAGGGGTTAGTACTAGGGTTTCATCAATTATCCAAAACCAAACTAAGGCTTTCAATCTCCCCCTTTTTGGTAGTTGATGACAACCCTTTTTACAAAGATTTTCAATAAAATTTTCTTAGATTAATCTTGCTTACCCAAGCATTTTACCATGTGCAAAGGTTATGGACAACTTTCATAAACCCAAATTGGTAGCAATTGCTCCCCCTACATATGTGCTAAGAGTTTGGATTTGAAAGCTTGCACATATGCTTGAATAGGAAATATATGAGTCAATTTCTACTAAATGATGCTAAGGTGTAAAGAATGGACCTTTGAAGCGTGATACCAATCAGAGTTGCCAATATACACCATCCTTAGCACCATTAGTGACTAGACATTCACAAAACTAGAACACCCCGTGAGATCAATCATTATAAACAAGGTTCTAGTAGCACTTGTGAAATAAATAATAGTCTAGTTACACTACCTATGCATGCTAGTTCTTCATTTCATCAATCAAACCTATAACTAGCATTAACCACACAAGCAAGGTATCAGAGAGAAAGCTTTTAAAGCTAATGCAAATGAAAGGAAACATATGTGATGCACATTCAAATGCAACATACAAGTTTATGAGCTTGCTCCCTCTACTTGTGTGATTCAAAATTTTAATCGATCCCCTTCTTTTATCATGTTACTCCCCTATCTTTGTATTTCTTTGTGATTTCTCTCCCCTTTAGCAAATCTTTGGGAAATTCTCTCCCCCTTTGTCATCAATGACCACAAAAGGTGAGCTCAAATTTTAGAAAGGTTAGTGTGAAACCATGTGAAGTGAGATCATGTTACCAAATTGGTCCAATCTAGATTACTTGCCTAAGATATTTAACTCGGTTTGATCTAAGGACAAGCTTCTTCACAACTCCAAATAAGGGTTATCTTGTACCATGTTGAGTTCAACACTTATAGCTCATATTCTAGATCAAACACTAGGATTGCAAGCCCAAAATCATGTCATATGCTACCAGTAGATCAAGTCAAGCATAGAAGCAATAGTGGTACCATACAAGCATCAAATTCATTTGATTTTCATGAATGAGTCTAAGACATGTAAGGAATGACTAGATGCACTAAACAAGTCCTTAGCATAGGATGAATGACATGTCAAACAATTTTACCTTGCTTTGCTCGAAGGAGAGGCATGTCATATCATGGGGGTGCATCAACACATATTTGAGAAGTCAAGTATGTTCAAATCATTCCTTAGCTTGCAAAATCTCTTCTCATCAAGTGGCTTGGTGAATATATCGGCAAGTTGATCATCGGTGCCTATACTCTCAATGCAAATGTCTCCTTTTTGTTGATGATCTCTTATGAAATGATGGCGGACATCTATGTGCTTTGTTCTTGAGTGTTGAACCGGATTGTTGGTGAGCTTCACGGCACTTTCATTGACACATAGCAATGGCACTTGCTTGAAGTTGATTCCAAAATCTTTCAAAGTTGCCTTCATCCATAGGTTTTGTGCACAACAACTACCAGCCGCAATGTACTTCGCTTCGGCGGTTGATAGTGCAACACTATTTTGCTTCTTGTATGACCATGAGACAAGTGATTTACCCAATAGTTGACATGTGCCCGATGTGCTTCTTCTTTCAACTTTGCATCTTGAATAGTCCGAGTCGGAATATCCAACAAGTTCAAACTTTGCACCTTTGGGATACCACAAACCAACATTTTGTGCATGCTTCAAGTACCTCAATATTCTCTTTGTTGCTTTCAAATGACTTTCTCTTGGTGACACTTGAAATCTTGCACACATACATACACTAAACATGACATCCGGTCTTGATGCGATCACATAGAGTAGGCTTCCAATCATGGACCGATATAATTTTTGATCCACCATATTTCCACTTGTATTACTATCTAAGCTTCCATTTGTTCCCATTATAGTACTAATTGATTTTGCATCATCCATACCAAACTTCTTGAGCATGTCCTTTATGTACTTGCCTTGACTCACAAATGTGCCATTCTTCAATTGCTTGATTTGAAGACCAAGGAAGTAACTAAGCTCTCTAATCATTCACATCTCAAACTCATTAGCCATCATGTTGCCAAACTCTTCATAAAATTCTTGATTGGTTGATCCAAATATGATATCATCAGTATAGCCTTGTGCAGAGAGTGGTGTCAACACAAAGAAGTCTTTTCAAATCTTCTTGGTGAAGAGAGTGGTGTCAACCTTGCCCATCTTGAAATCTTTAGAGAGTAAGAAATCTCTCAATCTCTCATACCATGCTCTTGGTGCTTCCTTCAAACCATACAATGTCTTTCTTAGCATGTAGACATGGTTGGGTTTCTTATCATCTTCAAAACTAGGAGGTTGCTCAACATAAACTTCTTCATAGATATAGTCATTTACAAATACACTTTTGACATCCATTTGGTATAGCTTGATGTTATGAGCACAAGCATAGGCCAACACGATCCTAATTGCTTCCAATCTTGCAACCAGGGCATATGTTTCACCAAAATCAAGACCTTCAATTTGAGTATAGCCTTGTGCTACCAATCTTGCTTTGTTCCTTATAACTATCCCATCTTGATCTTGTATGTTGCAAAAGACCCATCTAGTACCAATGATATTATGATCACTAGGCCTCTCAACTAATTCCCATACTTGATTTCTCTTGAATTTGTTAAGCTCTTCATGCATAGCATTAACCCAATCAACATCTCTCGATGCTTCATCAATCTTCTTTGGCTCAATGTGAGACACAAAGGAGAAATGCTCATAAAATGATGCTAATCTTCATCTAGTTTGCACTCCTCTTTAAATATCACCAATGATATGATCCAAAGGATGATCTCTTGCATTGTTTGTTGGTTGGAGTATTTGCACTTGATTGCTTGCACTTGGTTGATCATGAGATGATGTACTAACTTGTTGATCTTGCACTTGAGTACCACTTATACTAGCTTGATTTTGATCATGAGAACCACTAGCTTGCACATTAGAGGTAGGAAGCACTTGATCTTTGTCATCTTCAACATCAATCACCTCTCTAGGCCTTAAATCACCAATGTCCATATTCTTCATTGCATTGGCCAATTGAGTGCCTCTCACATCATCTAGATTCTCATCTTCCTCTTGAGAGCCATTGGTTTCATCAAACTCAACATTATGCACCTCCTCAAGAGTACCACTAGCCAAATTTCAAACTCTATAAGCCTTGCTAGTAGTGGAGTAACCAAGCAAGAATCCTTCATCACATTTCTTTCCAAATTTACTCAATCTAGTGCCTTTCTTCAATATATAGCATTTGCAACCAAAAACCCAAAAGTATGCAATGTTGGGCTTTCTTCCATTCAATAGCTCATATAGAGTCTTCTCCATCATTGGGTGATAATAGAGTCGGTTGCTATAGTAGCAAGCCGTGTTGATTGCTTCGGCCCAAAAAGAATAACTCACATTGTATTCACTCAACATTGATCTTGCCATGTCAATTAAGGTTCTATTCTTCCTCTTAACAAGACCATTTGATTGTGGAGTATACTTGGCCGAGAATTGATGTCTAATACCAAATTCATCACAAAGGTCATCAACTCTTGTGTTCTTGAATTCACTTCCATTGTCACTTCTCACTTTCTAGATGGTTGTTTCAAACTAATTGTGTATTCTCTTGACAAATGATTTGAAGGTTGCAAAAGCATCACTCTTGTCACTAAGAAAGAATACCCATGTGTATCTTGTGAAATCATCAACTATCACAAATCTATATTTATTTCCACCAATGCTTGTGTATGTGGTTGGTCCAAATAGATCCATGTGCAACAACTCAAATGCCTTGCATGTACTCATGATACTTTTCTTTGGATGTGTGTTGCTAACTTATTTTCCGGCTTGACATGCACTACAAAGCTTGTCTTTCTCAAATATGACATCTTTCAAGCCTCTAACAAGATCATGTTTGACTAACTTGTTCAATTGTTTCATGCCAACATGACCAAGCCTTCTATGCCATAACCAACCCATGCTAGATTTAGTGAGCAAGCATGTTGATAATTGGGCTTCACTAGCATTGAAATCAACCAAGTATAGATTCTCATATCTAAAGCCTTTGAATATCAAGTTATAGCCATCTACACTTATGATCTCTACATCATCAACTCCACATATGTATTTGAAACCAAGATCACAAAGTTGAGCTACGGATAGCAAGTTAAAGTTCAAGCTCTCTACTAATAGCACATTGGAAATGCTCAAGTCATTGGATATAGCAATTTTACCAAGCCCTTTGACCAAATGTGACACTATCAACACCATTGTCATCATTTGGATTGATTGAATTGAACATTCTTGAATCACCGGTCATGTGTTGTGTGCACCCACTATGAAGCACCCAATGCCATCCTCTGGCTTTATAATTTACCTACAAAGCAAAACAATGTTTCTTAGGTATCCATACTTGTTTGGGTCCTTGGACGTTAGTGACTAAGCTCTTTGGTACCCAAATAGCCTTCTTCTTTGGACCCACAATTGGTGTACCAACAAACTGAGCATGCACACCCTTCTCAGCCTTGCTAAGCACATAACAAGAATCAAAAGGAGTGTAAGGTACATTAGCAATTTTCTTCATCTTGTTCATTTTATTGCAATTAAGCTCTAGGTGCCTGACTTGCTTGCATTTATTGCAATACCGACCATTGCTCTTCACAAAACTAGTTTTGTGAGTTGCAAAGGCCTTCTTGCCTTTCTTGGGAGTGTAGCCTAATCCCTCTTTGTTGAGAGAAAACCTTTGTCTACCCAAGCACTTTAGCAAGCGGGCCTCACCACCATAGGCTTTGCCTAGGGCGTGAGTGGGCTCATCCACCTCTCTTTTGAGAGTCTCATTCTCAACCTTTAGTGAAGCATCACATGTGACACCAACACTAGAAGTAGAGGTAGAGTTAGTTGTGGTGGATGAAGACCTACAAGAAGAGTTAGTGGAAACAACAATAGGTGGGTTGGGTGATTCCTTAATTAAGTCACATGCTGTGCCCACATCACATGATACAACAACTTTTTCCTTGTTCTCTTCTAACAACAACGAGTGAGCTTTCTCAAGCTTGGTGTGAGCCTTGCCAAGCTTCTCATAGGCTTCCACTAGCCTCTCATGATTAGCATTGAGCTCATCAAAGGATTGCTCAAGAGCTTTTAACTTCTTAGCCAATTCGTTGCAGTTCTTGTTTTTAGAGTGAATAAGTGAATCAGCTTGTTCTAGCATGTCCATGAGTTGTTCATTAGTGAATTTATTTTCATCATCACTATCACTATCATGTTCATGTTCACTTTCATTGTCATCATATTGTACCTTGTGGCCCTTGGCCATGAAGCATAAAGGAGTGTCGAAGAGTGATGGCTTGTTGATAGCAATGCTTGCAAGTGCCTTCTTCTTGGATGACTTGTCATCATCGCTTGAATCATCATCCAAAGAGGCATCACTATACCATGTCACAACATAGGATCCACCCTTCTTCTTCTTCTTGAAGACCACCTTCTTCTCTTTCTTTTCTTTCTTCTCCTTCTTGTTCTTCTTATCATGCTCATCATTGTCACTATTGTAAGGACAATCTGCCATAATATGATCGGGGCTCTTGCACTTATAGCATAGCCTTACATGCTCCTTGTTTTTGAAGTGATCTCTTCTCTTCCTTGTGTGATAGCCCTTCTTTTTCATCATCTTGCCAAACTTGCAGACGAAGAGTGCAAGTGTTTCATCATCACTATCATCATTGGAGCACTCCTCATCACTTGATTCTTCCTTCTTGGCCTTGCCCTTGTTCTTGCTCTTGGATGAAGAGCTAGCTTTGAATGCTACACTCTTCTTCTTCTTGTCATCATCATCCTTCTTCATGACCTCATCATCATCATTGTCATTGTATTGTTCCTTGGTCATGACATCTCTAAGTACCTCATTGGGAGATACACCCGTCAATCCACCTCTAAAGATGATTGTTCTCAATGTCTTGAACCTCTTGGGCAAGCACATCAAGAACTTGTGAATGAAGTCCTCATCCTTCACTTTCTCACCAAGGCCCTTGAGATCATTGATGATGACTTGGAGCCTATAGAACATCTCCGGGATTGACTTACCATCCTTCATCCTGAAGTTGGATAGCTTGTCCTTGAGCATGTACAACTTGGCACTTTTTACCGTTGTAGTGCCCTCATAGGTTTCTTCTAGTCTTGTCCACACTTCACTTGCCTTCTCAAGATCTTTGACTTATTCAAACACTTTTGAATCAATGCCATTGTAAATTGTGTTGAGAGCCATAGTATTGCATTGTTTGTTGGCTCTCTCATTGTCGGTGGGGTTGGCGGGGTCAAGGATCACAAAATCATTCTCCATGACTTCCCACACTCTATCATTTATTGATCCAAGGTACATTTTCATCTTTCTCTTCCATTAGTCAAAAGAACTTGTGCCATCAAAGAATGGTGGTTTGCCCCCAACATGGTTGAACACTATTTGAGCCATAATTTGAGCACTGAGGTTGTTAAGCCTTCACAAAACGGTGACCATGGCCCCGATACCGATTGAAAGGTCCTAATATGGCTAGAGGGGGGGTGAGTAGCCTATTAAAAAATTCTACAAACTCACTAGAACAAGATGTTGGTAAATAACAAAGTGAAGCTTTTTGCTCTTGCTCTAAAGGGGTGCTTGCAAGCCACCTATCCAACAATTCTAGTTGATATGATCACTAGGCACACAAGAGCTATGTCACTACAAGCTACACTAGTGAACTAGGCTACACAAGGCAAGACTATCAAATAAACTAGTTACACTACTTTGTGGTAAGTAAATGGAGAGGAAGAGATATTTATATCGCCGTGTAGGGGATGAACCAATTACAATAATATGAAGTCCAATCACCGGGAGAAATCCAAAGAACAATCATAAAGGAGACACATGATTTTCTCCCAAGGTTCACGTGCCTGCCGACACGCTACGTCCCTGTTGTGTCAACCAACACTTGGTGGTTCGGTGGCTAAGAGGTGTAGCACAAACCTCGTCCTCACTAGGACACCACAAGAACCTACCCACAAGTGAGGTAGCTCAATGACACGAGCAATCCACTAATCTTGCCTTTGGCTCTCCGCCGAGGTAGGCACAAACCCCTCACAATCGCCGGAAGATGCCTATTGTCGAGGGTATCAATAAGGGGTACCCTAACTGATGCACATGACGAGAGTGCCCGTACATAAATCGAGGTCCCCGACTCGACGCCCCCCAGTCGTATACGCGAGTGTCGACGTCACAGCCTCGAACACGGAAAGATAGTCGTGCGAACTAGCCGGGGCTCAACCAAGCGGCGACCGTCGAATACGGAAATAGGCTCGTACGAATCGAAAGGCCTAGAGTGCAAGGACGCTGCCCGGCGCCTGGCGCGGGCACGGGAACCAGGGCATTTACTGTGCCTGCCGCGTTCTCACCTAACCCGTCAGTCACGGGAATCGCGGTAAGGGAACAAGCACCCGTCCCATCGTTCTTTTTTGCAACCTTGCCCACCAAGCGGGCCAGAACGCGCCAGGGTGCAGCGAGGTGGTCGGAACATCCTATCAAGACTCCCTCGAGACGTCCAAAGTCAGCACACTGCTCAGCAAGGCTTTGTACGACACCTGCCCTCGAGCAGGCGTGCTCCTTCCGAGAGAAGTGTCGGGCGACGAAGGACGGCGCCCCAACCACTCTGACGCAGCTGCCACCACGACGTACAAGCGTGCAACAGATAAACCGATCCAGGACGGCGCGCAGGAGCAGGATTCAGGGGCACGCGTAATCATTATCAAGGTACCAAGACTAGACGGCTCGAGGCCACGTCGGTACGGAGGCCTTGAGTAGGTCAGCGCGCCACACCCCTATCGACCCCTACTCTGTCACCTATGCATGTAACCTAGGCCTCCCCTTGGAACTATAAAAGGGGAAGCTCAGGAGCGGATAGACAACAGGAGACATACGTAGAAAAGAAACCATACCCATTCTTCATCCATACTAGCTTGTATTCACCCCTCTACAAGCACTTAGGTGCAAGATAATACAAACACTCCCCCCCGCTGGACGTAGGGCCTTCTCTTGCCCGAACCAGGATAAATCTTTGTGTCTTTTCTTGCATCACCATCTGGAAAGGGGAGCACGCATACAAGTTTTATTCGTTGGTGTGACCCCCCGGGGGAAAACACCGACAATTGGCGCGCCAGGTAGGGGTCCTGCGTGTTTTTCACCAATTTCCCATCTCTTTCCAGATGGCCACTTTCGTTTCGCTGATCCCGCGCTCCACGATGATTTGGTTCGGGAGCCTCGAGTTCATGTCTACCGGTTTTGGCTATGACATGATCCTGCTCTCGGTCGAAGGGCCGGGAGGAGCTCGCATTGTGCCCGCACGATTGAGGGCTCCAAGACGGCGCCGCCACCATGCCTCCCCACCCAAGAAGATGCGTGGACAGCGCCACCATCACTCCTCTGCCTCCTCACGGTCGCCAGCTTGTTCCAGGCGGGTGGTGACACAGGAGCCGACAGCCCCGCGCGACGAAGCCACGAGTATGACGGCCCGACATCACGAGGAGCGCACGACGACGTTGGGTGACGACGCGCCTCGCGCGCTCTCGCCCTCCACGACGCTACTTCCACACGGGTTGTTCGCCCCAAGAAGAACGCTGCCGCTCAGCCTGGACAACGCCGTGACATCGCTCGCCCGGACGATATGTCCAAATGCTCAGACGTACGTGGAGTGACCAATGGTCCTCCCACGTGACGTTGGAGCGCGGCAACAAGCCGCCGAGTTACCAGATTTCTCCTAGGTGCGAGGCCTCCGACGCCTAGGACCTGGTCGATACACGATCACCTCACTCAGGCAACGGCTGCTGGAGGAGGGACGTGGATGCTTCTATGCCGCCAAGCCGGACTCCGACTCTGAGTCCGACAGCTACGACCCTACTAGGGAATGCTTCAACATTGACGGGGAAGTGGAAACCACCGACGAAACACAGGATGCCGTTGCCAGTGGTCGAGCCCCCGTAGCAAGGGAGGACCCCAGGACGCCTGGGAACGATGGTCAGGTCGACCCCCCGCCGCAAGAAGACAAAGCCGCACAACTTGCGCAGTTACGGGAGCTCAAAGCAAAACTCGATGAAGATCACGAGCGCCTTGTCCTGCTAGAGCAAATCCTCGAGCAGGACCAACCATGCCCACCTGGCGGAGGTGCCCGCAGACGGGCTCGAGAAGTACATCGACAGATCGTCGGGGACGGGGAGCCAGAACAGCCCGTCAGCCGCTTCCCCTGAGCAGGCCAGAACGTCGTAGCGGCGACAATGCTGCTACGAAACTTGCCTGAGCCCTCGAACTCCCAAGCACGGTGAATTCGAGATGAGGTGCAGACTCTACTTCAGGTAGCGGCAGTTCAGCAGGCCGAGAGCTCGGCTTCTTGACGTTGAGGAGCAGCCACGGAGAGGCGTGACGAGCCAATCCAAAATGAAAAGGAGGTGTCAGTCCATCAGCAACCACCCCCTCGAGGAAAGAAGACGGTGTCGATCCGAAACCACCCTGTCAACAATCAACGGCGACACGACGCGAGACACGACATTAACGAGTATCGTCGTCGCTGACATGGGGACGCTGAGGAGCGCGGTTACAGCGCCCACGCGACGGGCGATACGACAGTGACGAGGACCGGATGGCCGCGGAACCGTCGGGCCCTCGTGTGTTTAGCAGAGCAATCCGTAGCACGCCGCTGCCTAGCCCGTTCCGACCCTCGACTAGCATTGCTAAGTACAACGGCGAGACCAAGCCAGAGCTGTGGTTGGCGGACTTCAGGCTAGCCTGTCAACTAGGAGGCGCTCGAGGGGACGATCGAGCCATCATCCGACAGCTACCGCTTTTCGTCTCCGACACCGCCCGCTGTTGATATTTGGTAACGCAATAAGGAAATGATCCGCAAGCACACGGATATCGGTGAGCATTTCACCCAGAAGGTTTTCCAGAGTATCGTATTTATATTTTTACCACTGGGAGAAAGGGTGCATCTGACTAACCAAATCTATTGCTACTATCCCTTTAGGCTACAAAGAATGTTTCTCGATGTGAGCGATGTATAGAGAAGACTGCAACCGTAGTCTCGTTCTAACCTTGGTAAGGATGATCTACTGTTCTATTGGGGAAGCTTACGGAATCTAGACACCACAAAGGATGTTCGACCCGCACCTATAAACCCTACCCGTCCTGCTAACAAGATATGGGATACAAAGATAACTCGGAAATGTCACGTTCCTCGCTACTACCACGGTCCTGCTAGTCAGGGGATATCTATGAGTACCCTAGCCTAAACACCACGTTTACGCTAGCAATGATTACTCTAATACTCAACCGGAAGAGGATTAAAGTAAACTCATAAACCAAAGAACAATAAAACAAGAACTTACTAGAATTAGAAGTCGAATTACTGAAGAATCTTAGAAGCAAGCGTCGGGTTAGGAGACTTGATCCCGCAGGTACAACTCGGAGTAGACACCGACAGGACGGCCTTCCTCCGATCTACACCTCCACTCTATATCTCTCAATCTAGTAGAAACTAGAAGATCTATTTCTACTTACATTGGTTGTTAAGCCTAAAAAGAAATATTATTTAGAGAAGAGGTTTTCCTTCGAGGGCACCCCTCAATCTCTATGATAACTTCTTGTCTTCTCTAGGGGCCAGGGGGGTCTCCTTATATAGTCCTCCTCCTCTATGCGTTTTTAGGTCGGTAGGCGATGTGGTACTATGTTATCCTTGATCCTTTAGGTCGGTGGAACATCGTGTGCGAAGAGAGTCCCGAACAGAGTCCAGGACAGGGCGGGCGCCCAGGGAAGGAGGGCGGGCGCCCTGGGCCTGGCCCCTTTCGGCCTCTGCTTTCTCCCCGTGGCTTCTGTAGTCTTCTAGATGGTAGTGTTGACGCCGTTTTTGGGCACGTGTCCATGTTTGATAAGGTATAGGCCGGCAAGATAAGATGGCGGTGTTTAATCTGTAGGATGAGTTGCCGATGAGGATGGTTGCCGATGGAGGAGGGGTTGAACATGATTAAGTCCATAGGTGGTGATGTGTCTGTGCCGATGGCTACGACAAGGAAGTCTGCCGATAACTATGATGAAGGAGTCTGCCGATGATATGGAGGGAGAGTCTGGAAGCTGCCGATCGGTTTGTGGAGGTGTTCCAGTTTGTCACGGGGGGGGGGTAGTTTTGTGTTTTCCTTAGTTATTTAAATCATTTTGTATACGGATTCTGTGTAATTTGGAATTCAAGTTCTAGTCATGTCTGGTTGTAGCTCTTTGACCAGGGTATAAATATAAACCCTAGGGCTTTGTAATGACATATATCAATCAATCAAACACACGTTTTTACTCATATTCCAAGCATCTACTTTTTCGACGACTTCGTCATACATTTTCCTTTTCACTACGAGTTCTTAGGAATTTGTCGACTTAAGCTCGGCGTGTTCTCAAGTTCCGCGTGAATACCTCTTGGCCGTGGCATTCGGGCACATCGCTGTTGTCAGAACCAAAGTATTCGAGTTACCACATTTGCCGATAGTAAGGTCAAATCGGCTGGCACGCCTTAACGTTTAAATCGGGTATTAGCCTTTTGTGTTTGCAGATTAGCTTTTGCACCAACACATCTTTTGGCACGCCTGGTGGGACGAGATTCAAGATCAAGATCAACATGTCGACTTCTGAGTTTGATCAGGAGAACGTTATCCCCGTGACGGAAGCCAATCTCAAGGATGAGCAGAAGCAAGCTATTGCTAAGGCCATGGAGGATTACAAGCAGCAATGCCTAAGGTCCTTCAGCATGAACAGGAGTGGCGAGGTGATCCAGAAGGATGCACTGCCGGCACCACGGCAGGTTACTTTTGAAGCCAATCCTGGCAAGCTTTAAGAGATGGCTGACAGTGCTATCAACCGTGCTTTGATCAACCAAGCTGGTGTACTGTCTAACACAGTTTTCAATGGCATGGCAAGAACTTTCAAAGAAGGACAGCTGCCACCAGATTATGTGGGCCCCACTTATCACCAGCCAAGGTCACCAGTGGTCACAGCTCCATCGGCCGGTACGGCCGCTGCGGGCATGGAGATTCCTGTTCCGCCAAGCACGGTGGGAGTCACCAATGCACAATCTACGCCGATGACAACCAATCCACAAACTTCAGATGGGCAGATCAAACTTGCTACAAATCTGTTGGCATCGGCAATGTCAGGATTGACTCCTCCTAACTGGTGGGGTTATGGCATGCCTCCAGAGTTAACGCTGGGTACGTCGCAGACGACCGATGTGAGGGGCAAGACTCCTATGGCATCGGCACCTCCAAGCATGCCGATGAATCAGAGTCCCCAGTATACTACAACTACTACTGCAAGACCTCACACTGGGAATTCTCAAGCTCCAACATTCCAGATGCCTAACGCATCAGCAGACTCAATGCTGATGCAACAGAGGTCTATGATCCAACCAGGGTATGTCAGTTCAATGATAATGCCCAATTACCAGTCATCGGCAGGGCCTATGCCGATGAACGCTAATAGTGGATGGCTTGGGCAACAAGTCTTTCCGCAAACGCCCCAACCGAGTCATCAGGCTACAGGGTTCCACCAAGGACAGATCTATCCCAGGTTCCAGAATCAGGGGACGCCTAACCAGCCAATGAACCTTGGGCAGCAGGTCGGCGGACAGCAGATTGGCGGGCAACAGCTTGGTGGCCCACAGATTGGGGGCCAGATGATTAATCCAATGTTTCATGCAGATCGTGCGCCGCATAGACACGTGGAAGCTTACCAGCAGGTGCCGGGTCTGCAACCGCCTCATCGGCAAGATGCCGATGCTTATTGGGCCAAAAAGATTGCTGAAGTGATGAGAGACCAATTCGGGATAAAGCCCAAAGTCAACACTTACTCTTATCGGACACCGTATCCTCCCGCATATGATTTGATCCCGCTTCCACATCGGTACAAGGTACCGGATTTCACTAAGTTTTCTGGGCAGGATGACACGTCAACCATGGAGCATGTCAACAGGTTCATTATTCAATGTGGTGAAGCTGGTAACAGGGACGAGTTAAGGGTTCGTCTATTCTCATCATCGTTGTCTGGATCGGCTTTCACTTGGTTTATATCGTTACCTCCTAACTCAGTGATTACTTGGGCCCATCTGGAGAAACAATTCCACAAGTACTTCTTTTCTGGGGTCCATGAGAAGAAGATCACCGACTTGGTCAAATTGAGGCAACGCAATGACGAATCGGTTGAAAGTTTTGTTCAGAGGATACGGGAGGTCAAGAACAAGTGCTATAGTCTGGTTCTGGATGATCGGCAGCTAGCCGATTTGGCTTTCCAGGGTTTGTTGCCACACATCAGGGACAAGTATGCTTCTCAGGAGTTTGAAAGCTTAAGTCATTTGGTGCAGAGAATTTCTGATCAAGATATCAAGCCTTTTGAGCCCAAGAGAGCATGGAACAAAAAGGCATCGTTCGTTGAGGAAGCAACAAGCTCAGACTCTGATGAGGAACCAGTCATCGGCTTGGCAGAGTGGGTAAAAAATAAGAAGCCGATGTCTTGTCCTTTTGGACATAAAGAACCAGAGAAGTTCGCGTTTGATACTACTAAGGCCGATAGGATATTCGACTTTCTACTTCAGGAAGGTCAGATCAAGTTGTCACCTAATCACGTGATCCCATCGGCTGAAGAATTAAAAAGGATGAAATATTGCAAATGGCACAATGCAACTTCTCACGACACTAATGAATGCAAGGTTTTCAGACAGCACCTGCAATCGGCCATAGAGTCTGGAAGAATTAAAATTGATAGTTCCAAGACCCAGAAGCCGATGAAGATTGATCAACATCCTTTCCCAACGAACATGTTGGATGCTAAGGGGAAAGCAAAGGTCTTAACATCAGAAGCAGCCGAAAGAAGTGCATCGGTGGATCCTCAGCATCAAGTCACTACTGCCGATGCGAGAGGAAGGGGCTTGGTCCAGGAAGGAACCAGCTCAGGAAAACCTCCCCGATCTGGTATCGTTATAACTCACAGAAGACCTCGGGAAACTTGGCAGCAACGTGAAGACCGATATCGGCGCCAGCAGGAAGATTATCGTCGGGAAGAAGAAAGACGCCGACAGGAGTGGAATCGGCATAGGGATCACTGGAATTGTCCGTTCTTCATCCATTGCTGGGAGGAGAATATCAAGCTTCCAACTATCAGAGATTGTCCTGAGTGTAATGGTTATGACCGGTATGACAGGTCCGATTGACACTATCGTGATAATGATCGGCGTTTCAATGGGCCGAATAGAGGGAGAGCATCTGTCCATGATCGGCTGGGGGGCAGGCTCAGTGTGCACGACAGGATTGGCGATCGTGTTGGATATTTTCCCAGGAACCAGGGAGAACTGGAAGAGATGGCTAATGCACGGGTTCCCGACGAGTTCATATTTTGTAGGGACGCCAATGCATATCGGATGGAGTCAAGGGAAAATCGTCGCCCAGCGGCAAGGCAGCAACAGCTTCCTCCATGGTGTCCAGAGGGGTTGACCAGGACACAGAAACGAAGACTGCAGCACGAAAGGCGAGAAGAGTTAAGCAAGGGGGAGAACTCTAGACAGTCTGGGGATCAGCAACAACCAGATCCTAAGGAAGAAGGCCCATCGGTAGGTGTCAACATGGTATTCATTTTGCCGATGGAGTTCCTTGCGCCATCCAGTGATGATGAGGTGGATTTTTCCGACCAAATAGCTCAGTTGGCTCTAGATCCGATGACGGCTATCTTTGAGAAGCCTGCTGATGATGAAAGGCAGCACCTCAAGGCTCTGTTTGTTAAAGGAAAAGTGGATGGTCAGCCAATGACTAAGATTCTAGTTGATGGTGGAGCCGCTATTAATATCATGCCGTATGCAGTGTATCGGAAGCTTGGAAAAGGGGATCAGGATTTAACCAAGACCGACATGATGCTCAAAGATTTTGAAGGGAACGTGTCTCTGGTCATGGGGGCGATATGCGCAGAATTGACCATCGGCAGCAAAACCTTGCCGACAACCTTCTTCGTGATCAGTGGAAAGGGTGCTTACAACCTGCTGTTGGGAAGAGATTGGATTCATGCTAATTGTTGCATCCCATCTACAATGCACCAATGCTTGGTCCAGTGGGTAGGTGACAAGATTGAAATTGTCCCAGGAGATTCTTCTCATGTCATCGCATCGGCAGAGGCAGACACCTATGAAAGGACTAGGTGCATTTCAGGAGAAATTTGGGAAAAGGATTTTCTCAAGGTTGCCGATTACGAGATTCCACCGATCCAAGCAGTCGGTTCTGACGAAGGTTTTTAATGGATAGGTTCGCCGATGATGGAAAATTAGGCCAGGGGTTCACATCGGCCGATGATCTGGTAGAAGTAGATATAGGTAGCGGCGATAAGCCTAGACCCACCTTCATTAGTGCTAAGTTAGATTCTAAGTGTAAACAACAGTTAACCAATTTGTTAAAGGAATATAAAGATTGCTTTGCTTGGGATTATACTGAGATGCCTGGTTTGGACCGATCAATTGTTGAGCATCGGTTGCCTATCAAGTCTGGATTTCGGCCACATCAGCAGCCAGCTCGCCGATGTAATCCTAATATCCTCCCTGATATTAAGGCCGAAATCACCAAATTTATTGAAGCTAAGTTTATTCGGCAGTGTCGATATGCCGAATGGATTTCCAATGTTGTTCCGGTCTACAAGAAGAATGGGAAGCTTGGGGTCTGCATTGATTTTAGGAATCTCAACAAGGCTACGCCGATGGATGGATATCCGATGCCAGTTGCTGATCTGTTGGTTGATGCTGCGGTAAGACATCGGATAATCAGCTTTATGGATGGCAATGCAGGGTATAACCAAATATTCATGGCTGAAGAAGATATTCCAAAGACCGCGTTCAGGTGCCCTGGGCATGTTGGATTGTTTGAATGGATAGTTATGACCTTTGGCTTGAAGAATGCTGGTGCTACTTATCAAAGGGCCATGAATTTTATATTTCATGAGTTCATCGGCAAGCTGGTGGAGATTTATATTGATGATGTGGTGGTTAAGTCTGGAGATTTCACAAAGCATCTTGCCGATTTGTGAAAAGTGTTGGAATGTACAAGGAAGCATGGTTTGAAGATGAATCCCAATAAGTGTGCATTTGGTGTATCGGCAGGACAATTTCTTGGTTTCATGGTGCACCACAGGGGGATTGAAATCAGTCGAAGATCTATTGATGCCATCAATAAGATAGTGGCCCCTACCAACAAGACTGAACTCCAGTCCTTGATCGGCAAGGTAAATTTTATCAGGAGATTTATATCTAATTTGTCTGGTAAAATTCGTGCTTTCAGTCCTCTTCTTAAGTTAAAAGCCGATCAAGAATTTATTTGGGGGAAGGAACAGCAGTTGGCTCTAGATGAAATCAAAAAGTATTTAGTGAATCCTCCAGTTCTAATTCCACCTCAGCAAGGAAAGCCCTTTAGATTGTATTTGTCTACCGATGAGACGGTCATCGGTTCGGCTTTAATTCAAGAATTTGAAGGGAAGGAACGTGTGATTTATTACTTAAGCAGGAGGTTGATTGATGCTGAAACCAGGTATTCGGCTATTGAGAAACTATGCCTATGCTTATATTTCTCTTGTATCAAGTTAAGGCATTACTTGTTATCGGCCGAATGCACTGTTATTTGCAAAGATGATGTGGTCCGGTACATGCTGTCCATGCCGATTATGAGCGGCAGGATAGGTAAATGGATTTTAGCGCTGTCGGAGTTCGATCTGCGTTATGAATCGGCTAAGGCAGACAAGGGACAAATATGGCCGATTTTGTGACTCAGCATTGCGGTACAGTGGAAGCTTTGGAAATTGTGCCTTGGACGCTTTTCTTTGATGGATCCACATGTGACCGGGGGGCAGGAATCGGCATAGTATTAGTTTCCCCTCGGGGAAGGAAATATGAGTTTTCTTTGCCGATTGTTGCTACGTAAACGAATAATCAGGCTAAGTATCAAGCTTTAATAAAGGGATTAGAGTTGTTGAGAGAAGTTCATGCTGATGCTGTTGAGGTCTTCGGAGATTCTATGCTAGTTATAAATCAATTGGCTGGGAGCTATGAATGCCGAAATGAAGTTCTCATAACTTATTACGAAAGGAGTGTGCAACTGTTAAAGGAATTCAAAGACTTCTGATTAGAGTATGTTCCTCGATTGCATAATGAAGAAGAAAATCGGTTGGCTCAGCATGCTTCGGGATATCAGCCTATGGTCAATACGATGTCGGCAATTGGTGCCGATGATTGGAGAAAAGAAATCGTTGATTATTTGAAAGATCCATCTAAGAAAGTTGAAAGACGAGTTCGGTTTCAAGCAACCAAGTATGTGCTCCTCGAAGATGAATTGTATTATTGAACTATTGATGGAATTCTTCTCCGATGCTTAGGTGATGATGAAGCTAATAGTTTGATGGGAGAAATCCATGAAGGGGTATGTGGAGCGCATCAGTCGGCTTTCAAGATGAAGTGGATGATTAGGAGGAATGGATATTATTGGCCGACTATACTTGAAGATTGCTTTAAATATTTCAAACGGTGTCAAGGATGTCAAAAGTTTGGTAATATTCAAAGGGCACCTGCATCGGCTATGAATCCTATTATAAAGCCATGGCCGTTCCGAGGATGGGCTATTGATTTGATCGGCCAGATTTATCCACCATCTAGCAAAGGGCATAAGTTTATTCTAGTTGCCACCGATTATTTCACTAAATGGGTTGAAGCTATCCCTTTGAAGAAAGTCACATCGGCCGATATGATTGATTTTGTGAAGGAGCATATCATTTACTGATTTGGAATTCCTCAAACAATTACTACTGATCAGGGTACTATGTTTACATCAGGGGAATTCGATGAATTCGCAATCGGTATGGGGATTAAAGTATTGAATTCTTCTCCTTACTATGCTCAAGCCAATGGGCAGGCCGAGGCATCTAACAAAGGAATTATTAAGCTTGTTAAACGGAAGATTGAGGAAAATCCTAGAAGGTGGCATACATTGCTAAGTGAGGCTTTATGGTCATACCGGATGGCTTGTCATGGATCGACCAAGGTATCACCCTATCAGTTGGTGTATGGGCATGATGCAGTATTACCTTGGGAGGTTAAGGCTGGGTCTAGGCGATTATCTTTTCAAGACCAGTTGGCTGCCGATGATTATGCTACTTTGATGACAGACGAGTTGGATGATCTAGCAGGACATCGGCTGAGAGCCTTGATGAGTATAGAAGAGAATAAGAAAAGAGTTGCTAGATGGCATGATAAGAAAGTGAAGGCTAAGGAGTTTGCCGATGGAGACTTGGTATGGAAATTAATTTTACCGATCGGGACTAAAAGTTCGAAGTTTGGAAAATGGTCTCCCAATTGGGAGGGTCCCTATCGGATAAGACGATCGGCTCCTGGTAACGCCTACATTTTAGAAACTCTTGAAGGAGTTGAATTTCCCAGAGCGTTAAATGGCAAATATTTAAAAAAGTACTACCCCAGCATATGGGTCGATGCATAAGAGTTTAAATGCCGATAACACTCCTATCGGCTGGATTAAAATGTATCTGGGGCCGGACTTAATGTTTCAATAAGATGCCGATAACAGTCCTATCGGCTAGACTAAACATCAAGAAAGCTGAAGAGCAGGAGGAGGCAAGTGTGTTGCCGATGAGGAGCTCACATGCTTAACAGCGCCTGGATAGTTGATATAGCGTGCAGGCGGATCTGGTCGGCTATTTCTATTTCTTTGGTGTCTTCATCGGCAGAGCCTTCTATCGGCTTCAATTTCTTCTTCAACTGCAGTGCTTTGCGACCATGGGCATTTCGCTCTTGCTTGAGGAGTTTGATGGTCACTGGCAGTTGGTTTTCTTCCTGTTGGGCTTGGGATAGAGCGTTCTCCACTTGCTTGAGTTCTACCAGCAAGGCTTCTCTTTTTGCCGATAAATCAGAGATCTTTTGTTTCAATACATCGCCTGATGACTTCAAGGTACCGATGGTCTTGTGCTTCTCATCGGTCAGGAGCTTCTCTTTCATCATCTCCTCAGAAAGCCGGGTCTGAGCAGCTCTATCGGCAAGGCGCCGGGCGGCTCTCTGGTACTGCAGCTGACGACTCTCCAGATGTGCGGCCTGGAAGAGGGTTTCCTCGGCATCGGTAGGAATCTGGCCTCTGAGGGCCTTGAACAGAACCTTGGCCGGGTCAGAGTCATCGACTAGTTGAGCCGTGTCTTGATGAAGGAAAGCTGACAGTTCTTCTAGCTTGGCCCAGATCTCTGCCGATGTGATTCCAACTGCCTGGGAGGAACTTGCTTCCTCACCTTCGTCTTCGGAGATATCAATGGCAAAGGAGAATAAGCTATCAGGAGAGTCCTGTTCCTGAAAAGAAAGACAGAGTGGGTCATTCCATGGTCAGAGCACCGGTAAGTAGTATGGATGGAGATTGGATAGCTTACTTGTTTCAAGGCAATCTCTCGCCTCTGACTGGAAGATGTCGATGGGGCCACGGGTTGATCGACCAGAGTTGCCGATGGAGCTACGTCAGCTGAAAATTAACAGAAGGGGTTATAAGACCAAAAAGGAATAAGTTCATCGGCAGTAATAAAATGTGTTACCTTGAGGAAGGGCAGTTCTTGTCTGGATGGAAGAGACCGCTGATGCTATGATGGAACTTGCTGGATCGGTAGTTGGTTCATGTACATCAGCCGATGTGTCTTCTGGCTGAGGTACTTCTTGTTGAGGTTCTTCCACCTGTGGTGCTTCTTGCATTGGTGGGGGAAATGGTACTTGTTGCGTCTGGACTTCTGGAGAAGAAGGGGAAGACTCCACCGGAATTGGAGATGCCGGAGGAGGAGGGGGAGTTGCTACTCTCTGGCGCTTTGCCTGTGCTCTGGTACCTTTGGTACCCATTCTCTTTTGCTGGCTAGACTGTGGGGCATCGACACCTTTGCTTTTGGTCCTTGCCGATGCGCTAGTTTGCTGATGCAGAAAAGAAAACTTGTGAGTATCAATGTAGCAGATGCGAAAGGAAGATCGGTATAGATGAAAAGGTTTGGCAATTACCTTGAAAGCCTGTGCCAGAGTGGAAGCAGCTACCGATGGTGATGTCTGAGTTCTCTTGGTGGTAACCTTCTTGAGGCGTATGCCTCGATGTACGATGGCGGCCAAGGTAGGAGCGTTGTGGCCGATTGAAGAGATTGGACCCGGTGCAAATAGATCAATCGACTTGCCACTTCTACTGACCGACGGAGGAGTGTTATCGACCTGAAAAGTCACACAAAGAATCAGTTACCGATGGAAATAAAATTGAGAGAATTGGAACATCGGTTTAAAGATACTTACAGTGTCAGTGGGAACTTCGTACTCAGGATCGATCATGCCGCGATACGAAAGAGCCGATTTGCAGAATAGGTGCTCCTTCCATTCTGCCCACCACTGCTTGTACGCTTGAGTGATGAAGGCGGCTGGTACCCACTCTGACAGGTTTACATCTGTATCGGCACTTGATGGCAGTTGGGCCACTCGGATCCATTCAAGGAGGCTATTGATGGTTTCTCTGGGCTTTATCACATCGGCATAACAGAGTGCAATCGGCAACTAGCCGAAAGCTAATTGATGAGCTAGTGCCGATGGATTGTAGAACTCGTAAGTCTGGGGAGATGTTTTCCCACTACCAAAGAAGTTCACCGATATGGCTCTGGGAGTCACTAGTGCCATCATTACTTCGTTGTCCTTGTCAAGAGCTTCATCGAATGGGTTGAAAACCAGAGGAAACATGGTATCTGGGTCATCATAGTCCAACCACGCTCGCTCATCTCTGGCCAAACCTTCGTACAAGGTTTGAAAGAATCGGCTAAACTGGTCTGGATTACCCCCTGTTCCAGGCAGAACTATGACAGCTTCACCGAAGTTCAAGGGAGGGCGTGTTGCAGATTCTTCTTCACCCAGCACATGGTTCTCGGCTATGTCCCTTGGAAAACGCTGAGCGAAAAGATTGAACTCCAGACGCTTATGCATGTGGAGATTGAGCCACATGTTAATGAACCACCAAGGGCCTCCCAAGTTACCGATGGACTGGCCGAGTAAGAGTTTCCTGGTTACTTGGTGGAGGAGGTGATAAGCTGCTCCAAGCAGGTATCGGCCGAGGGGGAATCGGCCACCATTGGCCAGATTTTCTGCTGCTGCTAGGTAGACGGAGGTTGGTCCTGCCGATCGGCCGCAAAATACGAATTTGTCTAGCCACATGTTCAGGAAGCAGGTCTCCTCTTTTGTGTTAACAGGGCCTGTCTTGCTGTATTTTTGGATATGCCCCGACCAGCCGCCAATGGTGCGGGTTTCTACCTTAGCGCTGGGTTTGGTATCAAAGAAATGGGTGCTATCGGCAGAAGACACATCCAGGCCGGTGAGCATAGCTACATCGGCAAGTGTAGGGGTAGCAGGACCATGGCCGAAGACAAAGGCATTGAGGGTGTCTGACCAGAAATAAGATGCAGCTATCAACAATGATTCGTTCATATGCATATCGGCAATGGACAACCTAATGCATTGATCTAGCTTTCTCTCGCCCCACTGGGCTTCATTGGAGTTGCTGACCCTCAAGAACCAGTCCTTCCACCTCACGTTAGGGCTGGGCTAGGAACGGAAAGTATCCTTCCATAGATCCAAAGAAAAGTTCTCTGCTCTAAAAGGGATCCTGTTGGTTTCTGCGTTTATAAGGTCGGTTGGATCTGGATCCCCAAGCGGGCCGAGGCATTGGAGGTGTGGTTGATCGGTGGGGATGACAATTTTATTAGCAGATTCCTAATGGGTTTGGAGGTAGAAAAGAAAAACACAAAGAAAAGGAAAGAAAAATGTTCAGTGAGATGGATTGCGGATGAACAGGGGTGAGAGGAATAGTACAAGAGATGGCGCGAGGAACTGACCTCAGGAACGATGAAATTGACGGCCATTTTGCCACGGAGAAGATATTTGGGGGCTTCGGAGTTGGTGAAGAAGGGACTTCGTCGAAGATCTTGGAGCTTTTGGACAGCGCCGCCGCCGGGAGAGTAAAGTTGGAGTTGTGGAAGATGTGATAAAGAAGGAGTACCCGAGAAGGAACTATTTATAGGGCAAAATGGGCAGGGGTAAATCGGACTTATCTCTTTGCCGCATCCGTGAAATCCGAGGGTGCTCAGGTAGATATGGTAACTGTTCGCACGGTAATCAAGGGATTGTGCAGGTGATTTGACGGGAAGCGGTCATTAGTCAGAGATATTTTACTGTGCGGGATCTCCTGGTCGGTTCATCGGCAGCGTCTTGTAACGATCATATTGCCGATGGGTGAATGAAGTGGATATAGCCGTTTGGGAGGATGAGATACGAACGTCCTGGTCAGTCCATCGGCAAGTCTCTGTAACGGTAATATTGCCGATGCACGACTAAAATGGAAATGTTCGTTTGAGAAGTTGAGGATTTCGAGGGATCTGCGGGAGAATCAGATCAGAGTTGTTCAGATTAAGGCTGTCGGTTACCAGATTAGGAACATTAATTGCGGAAAAAGGGCATCATTATTGCAGAGAATTTCGGAGCATTAATGATTTCATACTCCGAAATTGGGGGGCATGTGTTGACGCCGTTTTTGGGCACGTGTCCATGTTTGATAAGGTATAGGCCGGCAAGATAAGACGGCGGTGTTTAATCTGTAGGATGAGTTGCCGATGAGGATGGTTGCCGATGGAGGAGGGGTTGAACATGATTAAGTCCATAGGTGGTGATGTGTCTGTGCCGATGGCTACGACAAGGAAGTCTGCCGATAACTATGACGAAGGAGTCTGCCGATGATATGGAGGGAGAGTCTGGAAGCTGCCGATCGGTTTGTGGAGGTGTTCCAGTTTGTCATGGGGGGGTAGTTTTGTGTTTTCCTTAGTTATTTAAATCGTTTTGTATACGGATTCTGTGTAATTTGGAATTCGAGTTCTAGTCGTGTCTGGTTGTAGCTCTTTGAGCAAGGTATAAATATAAACCCTAGGGCTTTATAATGACATATATCAATCAATCAAACACACGTTTTTACTCATATTCCAAGCATCTACTTTTTCGACGACTTCGTCATACTTTTTCCTTTTCACTACGAGTTCTTAGGAATTCGTCGACTTAAGCTCGGCGTGTTCACAAGTTCCGCGTGAATACCTCTTGGCCGTGGCATCCGGGCGCATCGCTGTTGTCAGGACCAAAGTATTCGAGTTACCACCTTTGCCGATAGTAAGGTCAAATCGGCTGGCACGCCTTAACGTTTAAATCGGGTATTAGCCTTTTGTGTTTGCAGATTAGCTTTTGCACCAACAGGTAGAAAATTGCGTGGTGCGTTGATATCTCTATGTAATCCCGACATGTGGGCCTTTCTTTCGTATTTCCTGATAACCCCCTGCAGAAATAGACAAACACCAAACCTCGTGGAATTCTGTCAGATAAAACCCTAAGTCTAGGTGTTGGTTGCATTTGGATCCTTTTCTTTATTTATTTGATGATTATATTTGGTACTTAAGGACCGTCAACAACTCCCCCAAGCTTACCTTTTGCTCGTCCCTGAGCAAGGATAAACTCAAGAGTTTCTGCAGTGGTTTCATGCCTTAAAAATACACACCCATTCAAGCAAGATCTCATCTCTGAGTTAGAATAAACTGTTAAGACTTAAAACTTACTCATTTTACCTTTCACCATGGGGCTTGTAACCTTCACTTGTGTCTTGAGCAGTTAAAAGATAGAACGGTCAAGTCAAGCGCCATGTTTCTTATTCTTGATCAGCTATAGCTCTGGAGTTTTTGTAGATTTTCAAATAAAACTCAGAGATTCCTTATATGATTCTCTCAAATCTCTCTTTTGTGGTATTTCTGGATCCTTACCAAGGCAGTAATGGTATATGCCTTCTCTCAAAGTATGTGGTATTTTTGGTATAATGCATAGTGATATTGCCTTCTCTCTCACCCTACTCTAATAAGGTTTTGATTTCTAGAGCTCATAGGTGGGAGACAGCTAATACATACTTACAAGACATTTATTGCATAGTCAAACCATGGATCCAGAGAAACAAGTCAATAAGTCAAATCAAGATGTGCATGTGTGGCGAGTGAATGGTGTATGGTGATGATGGTGATAACAATGGTGAAAATCTAATTCTACTTTTGCTCTTTTAAGGGGATACATACCTTTCTTGCACTTTGAAGCTTTTTGAGGAGAATGAGATGCTCTATATTTTCTTTTTCTTTCCTCTCAGGTGGGTATCTTGTACCCCTAATTCTACTGTCGGACACTTGTCTATTTTTACCTCTCGTCTCACTTTTTTCTTTTCTTCGAGGTTCCGGGCACTTGCCCCTTTTTATTTCCTCGTATTATATTTTTTTTCTCTTTTTTTCTCTTTTTTTTAGAGCACTCATCTCCTAAAAGAATGTAGCAAGTGGTAGTAACCAAAATAACTAGAGCATTTATTTCACAGGGAATAACAGGGATAGGAAAATGTTTTTGGCTATTCTCTCCCGGATTAGGAGTAGAATAATTTTGGGTGAATCTGGAGATGGAAATGAGTGGATGTATGTGGATGCGTACTTCCGGAGTAGAAGCAGCAGGTGTGAGTGAACGTGCAAGTGAATCTTGATTTAACCACATGACAAGCTCCTAAGGGTCTACACAGCTTGACCACACTCAATGCTCATAAGGAGTAAAAGTAAATGTGTGGCTCAAAGTCTAGCAAGCATGTATATATGGCTGTGGTAGGAATTTAAACTCTCATCATACAGGAACTCATCATGTGTTATTTTAAAGATTTTCAAAGATAAAATTCTACAGAATTCTAGCATCTCTAGGAACAGATAAACAGCAGCTCAACCTTCCCATATCATATCCGTTAACGACTTAGACTTTAGATCAAGTACTCTTCCCACAAGTTCAGGTTTAGAGCAAATCTTAATTCATAACAGTCATGCCTAAACTTGAGAGAGATTTCAATTTTGAGAACTAGTCATGGCAGAGCAACTATTCATCATTTCCATGTGAGAGCTCATCATGAGGGTTCATAGCAAACTTTATTTATTTATTTATTTAGCAAACTAAGCAAAGATATATATATAAAAGCACAAAATCTTTATTTGGGTTTTTATGATTATGCATCTTTTTATTATTTGAGTAAAGTATAAATGCGAGTAGAAACACTTAGCTCGATAAATGGGGGTGCTCTCCCCCAAGCTGGATTTTGACGTAATTTCTTCTGATGTAGCTAGCAGGTGACGGAGGTGTATTTGAATGTCGGCAGCACCCTGACAGTGATTAGGATGTCCTCTGTCTGCTAGTCTTCTTTGATCCTTGAATTCTGTGGAGCTCAAATAGACAACAAAGCTTTGTGAAACTGGTTAAGTGTTAGCATAAATATCTAGCCTTTATCATGTTGAGCCTCCTCAATAAATGTTATTTATTTAGCAGGATCATGTACTTATTATTTTTATATTTTTATTGTAAGATGAAAACATATTTATTTTATGTCACCACAGTGAATGTACCTATGGGTTTTATGCCATGAGCATACTCACATAGGGCTTACTATTTTTAACATGTTTATTTTCTTTTCGAGATGATATGAATCCTGATTAACTAAGCAAACTATAATTGAATAATTGAAAAGAAAAGGATAACTACCAAGTTTACCTCTTGGCAAGGCGTTCGATGTTTTTAAGTCCTCCGAACGGGACTCTCTGTTTTCTCACTTGTCCTGGGATTCGCTGGATGGCGTAGTTGGTGATTCCGGTGGCGCCTCCTCTTCGTGTATAACTATCTTCTCCCTCCACACGTGATTCGGTGCTACGCTCTCCTCAGGATAGTTCTGTTCAAGCTGTATGTCTTCAGTTCTTACCACTTCTCCTTCGTAGTCTGCCCATCCGTCCTTGATGATTTGCCTCCTGTGATTTCGGTTGCGTCGCCATCTTCTTGTCCTGACCTGCTTAGAATCTTCAACTATATAGTTAGAATCATTAAAGTAGTGGCGTACCTTCTCAGAGGGGAAGTACATGTGGACTTCTCCGGTTCCAATGTAGATGTTGGCTTTGATAGTGTTGAGGAACGGTCTTCCAAGGATGGTAGGTGGATCATACTCGTCTTCTCCCATGTCAATGACCTGAAAATCGTCTGGAGCTGAATGTATCTTGGTTGTAGGAGCATGGTTCCATGCAGGAGCTGATAAGTGACTGCGGCCATTATGTTGTCGTCATATCTGGTGTCGTAGAGTGTCTTCTGAAAAGAGTATCCATTGATTGTGCACTCGATGCTTGGAACACCAGGGTCGTCCTTCTTGATCAAGAAAGGTGACTTGAGTCGACGATCTTGACCTCCTCCGACATGGATCCAAAGTTTTAAATCTTTTGGACAAGACTTCTCACTGTCTTCATCCTTTAGGTGCATCATTTGATTAGGTGTGGACCTTGACGTCTGCACTTCTTGATACGGTGTCACCTATATTCTTTGATTGCCCAGCAGTTCGAAGTGCGGTGTTGGCAATATCCTGCTCAGTGTGTTTGTGCTCGTAGATCCAGGTCCTTCACTTCGTGGAGTCTGGGAGTTATAAAATTCCTTCACATTTCTCAAAATGTGTCCTGCTCATAGAAACAAGGCAGAGATCAAGTGCATGGGCTCTGTTGGTGGAAAACACCAACAGAACCAAAAGTGTATTTGTTCTTAATTCTTAAGCATAGTGAGCAAGACAAAGTTGATGGATCATGAGTGTAGCATTTGTCAGATCAGATGGCTCAACCCAATGGAAAGATAATCTATCTATATTTATATTTTGTTTATATTTTCTAGAGATTGAATGTGTAACATATTAGCTTATATGATTAGGAGTGTGGGATCACGAAGGTAGTACTAAGAACAAAGATTAAAGGACTAAACATGTTGAATTAATTGAGTTGGTTAATCTGGAGTTATAGATCATACATGTTTGTCTCTTTATTTTGTGTGAATGCCAGAACCAAGGAGAAGTTTATAAAAGTGATAGTCAAGTACCTTAAGGTGTTACCTTACTTGAAGAGTGATGGTATAGTATCACCTTGTGGAAGCTTTCCTTTCTTAGCGGTTGTGCATCGTGTTTGTGGCACCCTCCATGGATCATCTCTTTATGATGAATTAGCTATGTCTTCCTTGTGCAAGTCGTTAAATTTCATGTGTCTCCTTTATCTCCAATGAGCTTGTAGCTCAGGACTTCCCAGGTTAATATTGAAAGTTTTCCTGCAGGGGTTAGTCCGACAAACTATACCAATGCCTACTCAAGCAGTTTTTAGTTCAGTAACCAAACTAGACTCCATGTCTAATCAAATTAAGGAAGGCTATTTAACCTAAGCACCATGCTTAATTTAAATGCCAATGGAAGTATGTCGAGTACTTCCAAACCAACACTTACTAGGATAAACAAAGGTAGCATGATAGCATTTATAGAGATCTACTCAAGTGGAGATGAAGTAGTGTGATTAGTACTTAACAAATTGAGCATGTCTCAAAGGTAGGGACAACCAACATAGCAACATGGCAAAGGATGTTTTTATGTAAAGTACTCCCCCAAGCTTGAATTTTGCGAAATTCAAGTTTGGATGAATTTAATTCAATGTTGTATGATGGTTGGTTGGACATACCTTGTGCTTGTCATTCATCCGATCTTCTTGCTCCAATCCTGGAAAGGTTAGTGGCAAGAATACACGAAGGAATATTTCTACAATTATCTCAATATGCTCAATACACGAGGCAATGTTGCAAATTCATGTTACGATCTGATAAGTGCTGGTTTAAGGACGCTAAGCTTATCCTTGGGAAACCATCAAATTATGTCGGCGAAGTGGTTTCCCCTCCAACGCTGACCTATATCAAGATCAACTCAACGTGATCTGCAATATTTATTATAGACATATGCATCGACAACCGCCCTTTTAAAGTTTTTATAAATAGAAAAGAAGAGGGGGTTGGAGATCTCAAATGTGGTAAGGTTAGAGAGACCAATTGATTAGGGAGATGTTTTATATGAGCAAGGACTTGATGAGGTATTTATGAAATAACTTCCATGCTCACTGTTGTTTCTCTCATTCTCAAACTCCAAGGATGATTCTTCACGAATGCTTAAAATTCCTCTAGGACTGTCTCTCAAGTTTGTTTTATCTATCCATTCAATGGTGATAGCACATAGATTTTTAATGCCCTCTAGCCATTGATGTTGCTCTTCTCGATCCTCCTTCTTATGCATGGGATGTCTAGAGAGATTCATAGGATTATCGGGAGGTTCAAGAGAAAGAGCATAGTAGAAACTATTAAGCTCAAGGATGGGATGGATAGCCGAATCATGGGATTGGAATGTTTGGAAATTGGCTATTGAAACTTCCTTTCCTTGCCTGGGAGATGATTCCTTCTCTATCTCTAAGAATTTTTTATGAAGACTAGTACAAGAAGGATGTCCACGAGTGAAGACATACCTTGCTTTACTAACAGATAAAGAAAGAAAAACTCTACCAATGGTTATATAATTAAGACCAATGTGAACATATCGAGAAAAAACATGGTCTTGTAGGGCTAGGTCTAAACCAAAATTTATAGAAAGATTAACAGATTCCCTAGGTGTAGCTAAAAGTGCATTATCTTCTTGATTAAAAGATAGGACCTCAGCTATAGAGAAGGGTTGGTTTTGACCTATTGCAATCAACTCCGGGCATAGATCATAATTAGGGGCAGGACTTGTTGACTCCCATGGTCTATGGCTGGTCTCCGAAGGTGCAAAGAATTCAATAATAGGTATAGAATTTAAGTTATCCATAAAGATAAAAGTAAAAAGATAAAAGAATAAAAGTATAAAAGTATAATACAAGATAAAAGCAAGACTTAAAGTTATCTCAGCAAATCGTCTTTCTCCCAGGCAACGGCGCCAGAAATGCTTGTTGATATTTGGTAACGCAATAAGGAAATGATCTACAAGCGCACGGCTATCGGTGAGCATTTCACCCGGGAGGTTTTCCAGAGTATCGTATTTATATTTTTACCACTGGGAGAAAGGGTGCATCTGACTAACCAAATCTATTGCTACTATCCCTTTAGGCTACAAAGAATGTTTCTCGATGTGAGCGATGTATAGAGAAGACTGCAACCGTAGTCTCGTTCTAACCTTGGTAAGGATGATCTACTGTTCTATTGGGGAAGCTTACGGAATCTAGACACCACAAAGGATGTTCGACCCACACCTATAAACCCTACCCGTCCTGCTAACAAGATTTGGGATACAAAGGTAACTCGGAAATGTCACGTTCCTCGCTACTACCACGGTCCCGCTAGTCAGGGGATATCTATGAGTACCCTAGCCTAAACACCACGTTTACGCTAGCAATGATTACTCTAATACTCAACCGGAAGAGGATTAAAGTAAACTCATAAACCAAAGAACAATAAAACAAGAACTTACTAGAATCAGAAGTCAAATTACTAAAGAATCTTAGAAGCAAGCCTCGGGTTAGGAGACTTGATCCCGCAGGTACAACTCAGAGTAGACACCGACAGGCCGGCCTTCCTCCGATCTACACCTCCACTCTATATCTCTCAATCAAGTAGAAACTAGAAGATCTATTTCTACTTACATTGGTTGCTAAGCCTAAAAAGAAATATTATTTAGAGAAGAGGTTTTCCTTCGAGGCCACCCCTCAATCTCTATGATAACTTCTTGTCTTCTCCAGGGGCCAGGGGGTCTCCTTATATAGTCCTCCTCCTCTATGCGTTTTTGCGTCGGTAGGCGATGTGGTACTATGTTATCCTTGATCCTTTAGGTCGGTGGAACATCGTGTGCGAAGAGAGTCCCGAACGGAGTCCAGGACAGGGCGGGCGCCCATGGAAGGAGGGCGGGCACCCTGGGCCTGGCCCCTTTCGGCCTCTGCTTTCTCCTCGTGGCTTCTGGAGTCTTCTAGATGGTAGAAAATTGCGCGGTGCGTTGATATCTCTATGTAATCCCGACATGTGGGCCTTTCTTTCGTATTTCCTGATAACCCCCTGCAGAAATAGACAAACACCAAAACTCGTGGAATTCTGTCAGATAAAACCCTAAGTCTAGGTGTTGGTTGCATTTGGATCCTTTTCTTTATTTATTTGATGATTATATTTGGTACTTAAGGACCGTCAACACCCGCAGATGGCTCGAGGAGCTCCCAGCCAACCAGATCCACGACTGGACCGATTTGGTCAGAGTGTTCGAAGGCAATTTCAAAGGGACCTACATACGGCCCGGCAACTCGTGGGATCTCAGCAAGTGCAAGCAGAAGTCAGGAGAATCTCTCCGAGAATATGTTCGACGCTTCTTAAAGCAGCGCACCGAACTGCCGCACATCCCAGACCACGACATCATCCTGGCATTTGTCTCGGGCACCACCAGCCAAGATTTGGTGCGAGAATGTGGACGGAATCGCCCCCAGACCGTCGACGAGCTGATGGACGTAGTGGCGAACTACGCTGTAGGCGAGGAAGCAGTCGGCGCTTTCTTCAGCTGCGAAAGAAGCAAAGGCAAATTGCCAACTGACGACGATGAGGGCCCCAGTCGAGGACCCAAGAAGAACAAGAAGAAGAAGAAAGCGTGGCTATTCCAACAGGAGGCCCTCGACGACGACCTCGTTGCCGCCATGGATCGTAAACGACATCGAGGCCCCCTGAAGGAGCTATCTTCGACAAGATGCTGAAGGAGCCCTGCCCTTACCATAAGGGAGGGGCGAACCACAAGCTCGAGGACTGCCGCATGCTGAAGAGACACTTCGACGGCGTGGGGTTCAAGAAGGACGACTAGAAGAAAGAAAAGGATGGCGACAAGGGGGATGACAAAGAAGACGAGGGTTTCCCAGCCGTCCACGACTTCTACATGATCTACGGCGGACCCTCAACATAGCTAACTGCAAGGCAGCGCAAGAGGGAGCATCGTGAGGTCTTTGCGGCAAGGATGGCGGTGCCCCAGTACCTCAACTGGTCAAACATCCCCATCACCTTCAACCGAGACGACCATCCCAACATGGTAGTCGCCCCAGAAGTCTACCCACTCATCGTCGACCCCATCATCGTCAACACTAGACTCTCAAAGGTGTTGATGGACGGCGGCAGCAGCCTGAACATCATCTACCTCGAGACCCTCGACCTTCTCGGCATCAACAGGGCACAACTCCAACCAAGCGCGGGCGGATTCCATGGTGTTGTACCAGGAAAGAAGGCGCTGCCAATAGGTCGAATCGACTTACCAGTCTGTTTTGGCACGACGGCCAATTTTAGGAAGGAGGTTCTTACCTTTGAAGTGGTAGGATTCCGAGGCACGCACCACGCCATCATCGGGCGCCCGGGCTATGCCAAATTCATGGCTATACCCAACTACACCTACCTGAAGCTGAAGATGCCTGGGCCCAAGGCGGTCATCACCGTCAGCTCCTCCTACGAGCACGCGTACGAGTGCGATGTCGAGTGCGTTGAGTATGGAGAAGCTATCGAGAACTCCACCGAGCTCACCTAGAAGCTCGAGGCCTTAGCCGTAGAGGCTCCAGAGCCCAAGCGTCACGCGGGCAGCTACGAGCCGGCAGAAGGAACGAAGAAGATCCCGCTCAACCCCGATGACTCCGACGGCAAGGTGCTGACAATCAGCACCGAGCTAGACCCCAAATAGGAAGCCGTGCTCGTCGACTTTCTCCGTGCAAACGCCGACATGTTTGCATGGAGTCCCTCGGACATGCCAGGCATACCGAGGGAAGTCGCCGAGCACTCCTTGGAAATTCAAGCCTGTTCCAAGCCAGTGAAACAACGGTTGTGTCGCTTCGACGAGGAGAAATGCAAGATCATTGGTGAGGAGATCCACAAGCTTTTGACGGCCAGATTCATCAAGGAGGTTCACCATCCCGACTGGTTAGCAAACCCTGTACTAGTTAAGAAAAATAATGGGAAAATGAGGATGTGTGTCGATTATACAAGTTTAAATAAAGCATGTCTGAAAGTTCCTTTTCCATTACCACGTATCGATCAAATTGTTGATTCTACCGCGGGATGTGAGATCCTTTCTTTCCTTGATGCATACTCTGGTTACCATCAAATAAAAATGAAAGAATCCGACCAGCTCGCGACGTCTTTCATTATGCCTTTTGGGATGTACTGCTACGTGACCATGTCGTTCGGGCTTCAAAATGCTGGGGCGACATACCAGCGATGTATGCTCCACGTATTTGGCAAGCATATAGGGACAACGGTCGAGGCATATGTCGACAACATCGTCGTCTAGTCAAAGAAATGAGGAGACCAGATTCATGACCTCGAGATCGCTTTCGGTTGCCTACGCGCCAACAAGATCAAGCTCAATCCCAAAAAATGCGTCTTCGGTGTACCTCAAGGCATGCTCTTGGGTTACATAGTTTCCCAACGCGGCATCGAGGCCAATCCCGAGAAAGTCTCGGCCATTACGAGAATGGGGCTGATCTGAGACGTCAAGGGAGTGCAAAAAGTCACGGGATGTTTGGCGGCGCTAAGTCGTTTTATCTCGAGGTTAGGGGAAAAGGCATTGCCACTATATCGGCTCTTGAAAAAGGCCGAGCGTTTCTCTTGGACCCCCGAGGCTGAGGAAGCCCTCGATAACCTGAAGAAAACACTGACCTCTGCCCCGGTCCTGGTCCCACCTCAGCCTGCAGAACCTCTGCTTCTGTACGTCGCCTCGACGACCCAGGTGGTCAGTGCGGCGGTGGTGGTCAAAAGGCAGGAAGAAGGACATGCGCTGCCGGTCCAGAGGCCGGTCTACTTCATCAGCGAGGTACTCTCAGAGACCAAGGTACGATATCTGCAGATCTAGAAACTCATCTACGTGGTGATCCTCGCCCGACACAAACTGCGACATTATTTCCTCGGACACCCTATCACGATGGTCTCATCATTCCCCTTGGGCGAGATCATCCAAAGTCGGGAAGCCACGGGAAGAATCGCCAAATGGTCGGTCGAGCTCATGAGTGAGACCCTCACTTATGCGCCCCGCAAATCCATCAAGTCTCAAGCTTTGGTGGATTTTGTCATGGAATGGACGGACTCCCAGCTCCCCCCGGCTCAAGTTCAAGCAGAACTATGAACGATGTACTTCGACGGGTCTCTCATGAAGATAGGAGCTGGGGCGGGTCTGCTATTTGTCTCGCCCCTCGGCGTCCATATGAGGTATGTCATTAGAATACATTTTGCCGCGTCCAACAACGTCGCAGAGTACGAGGACCTTGTCAACGGGCTGAAGATCGCCATCGAGCTAGGGGTTCAGCGCCTCGACGTTCGAGGCGACTCTCAGCTCGTCATCGATCAGGTAATGAAGGCCTTGAGCTACCACGATCTAAAGATGGAGGCATACTGCAAGGAGGTATGTCGGATCGAGGACAAGTTCCACGACCTCGAGCTCGTCCACATCGCCCGACGCTATAACAAGGCGGCCGACGAGCTCCCAAAGATCGCATCAACTCGAGGCACGGCCCCGGCCGACGCATTTTCGAGAGATCTGCGTGAGACATCCGTCGACTTGGGCTCGGGGGCTGACGTCCTACAACAAACCGATACCCTTGAAGCCCCACTAGCAGCAGCAGAAGTAATGGAGGCGGAACAATGAAACGGTCGACCATTCGACTGGCGCACGCCGTTCCTCGATTGCCTGATTCGATGCGAGCTATGAGAAGATCGATCTGAGGCCCGCCGTATCGCTCGACGGGCCAAGTCATACGTAATTTACGGCGAAAGCAACGAACTATATCGATGAAGCCCGACCGAGATCCTGCAGCGCTGCATCACCGTAGAAGAAGGTCGAAAGCTCCTCGAGGATCTACACTCGGGGGCTTGTGGCCACCACGCTGCTCCGCGGACCCTCGTGGGGAACGCCTTCCGACAAGGTTTCTACTGGCCAACGGCCGTAGCTGACGCCATCGAGCTCGTACGCTCATGCCATGGGTGTCAGTTTTATGCCAAGCAGACACATCTTCCTGCTCATGCTCTCCAGATGATCCCCATTACGTGGCCATTCGCGGTATGGGGCCTCGACCTCGTAGGGCCTCTACAGAAAGCAGTAGGAGGATACACCCATCTGCTGGTAGCCGTCGACAAATTCTCCATGTGGATCGAGGCTCGACCCATCACGAACATCTGCTCTGAGCAAGTCATCCTCTTCTTCACCAACATCATCCACCGGTTTGGGATTCCCAACATCATCATCACCGACAACGGCACTCAATTCATCGGCAAAAAGTTCTTGGACTTCTGTGACCGGCATCACATCCGTGTGAACTGGTCTGCAGTGGCTCACCCTCGAACTAACGGCCAGGTCGAACGTGCCAACAGCATGATATTGCAGGGGCTCAAACCAAGAATCTACAATCGGTTGAAGAAATTTAGTAAGAAATGGATCGAAGAGCTCTCTTCGGTCCTATGGAGCTTAAGGACGACGCCAAGCAGAGCCACGAAATATACTCCATTCTTCATGGTCTACGGCTCCGAGGCCGTGCTTCCAACAGATCTCGAGTATGGGTCACCTCGACTCAAGGCCTACAATGAGCAGACAAATGAGGAAACTCAATAGAACACGGTCGACCAGCTCGAGGAAGCTCGAGACATGGCCCTCCTCAACTCCGCCAGGTACCAGCAGAAGCTTCGACGCTATCACGACAAGCACGTGCGCAAAAAGGATCTGAACGTGGGCGATCTTGTCCTACGGTGGCGGCAAAGCAACCAAGGATGCCACAAGCTGACTCCGCCCTGGGAGGGCCCATACATGGTGGCCGAGGTCCTGAAGCCAGGCACATACAAGCTCACGGACGAAAAAGGGGCGGTCTTCACCAACGCATGGAACATCGAATAGCTACGTCGATTCTACCCCTAGAGTTTCAAAGCTTTATGTTCTCATGTACATTCTGTACCATGATCTTATGAAGGAATGCATGAATGAATGAGATCTTTCCCTTAAGTAACTTACTTTTTTGCCGGTCGAAATCTTGACGTTAGAAGGGAGTACCGACTATGACCCATCATAGTCAATACTCCCTCGGGGGCTAGCAGGGGGGACCCCCCCAAGTTTCTCAAAAACTGAGTGATTTTTTCCTATAAGTATGCCTCACATTGTCAAGTAGTAAAGACACCTCGAGCCCCTTAAGGGCTGAGAGACGACGAGCCTGAGAACACCTACGCCCCCGGGCTATGGTAACTCTACTCACTCCCTCACCCTCGAGGCAATCAAGGTCGCCTTAACAAAAGACCGAATGAGGAAGCAAAGGAATTTCGAACACAAAAATAAATAGATATTCACAAATCTTATAAACCACTTAAAGACATAGCTTTTTCTTAAGATAAAAGTACTTATCAAGGGGCCTTAGCACCCAGAATAGGCTCGCAGGCCTTAGTCTGTGTCTCGGCCCTCACCACCATCGTCCGCGCCCGAGCTAGTCTCGGGAGGAAGCACTTCTGGCTCGAACAACTTCGCCAGCCTTTCCCCAGGGTCCTCCGCATCGTCGATCAAGGCGTGGAGCCTCTCCTCGTTCTCTATGTCGGTCTTGGAGATGTTGGTAACGAAGCCGTGGGACACCAGCTCCATATCGTAAGAAAAGCTTGAGCAGACAACAGCCATTGCCCGCTTCACCCTGTTGACGGTCCTTAAGTATCAAATTTAATTATCAAATACTCCCTCCGTCCCTGAAAGAATCAATTTCTAGAGTTGTCCTAAGTCAAACTTTTTAAAATTTGACCAAATTTCTAGAAAAAAATGCTAAGATTTATAGTATCAAATTAGTATTATTAGATTCATCATAAAATATATTTTCATATAATGTGTATTTTATATTATAGATGTTGTTACTCTTTTCTATAAAGTTAGTCAAACTTTAAAAAGTTTGACTGGCACGGATCCTAGGAATTGATTCTTTCAGGGACAGAGGGAGTAAACAAAGAAAAGGATCTAAATGAAATCAACATCTAGACTTAGGGTTTTATCTGACAGAATTCCACGAGTTTTGGTGTTTGTCTATTTCTGCAGGGGGTTATCAGGAAATAAGGAAGAAAGGCCCACATGTCAGGATTACATAGAGATATGAACGCACCGCGCGATTTTCTACCATCTAGAAGACTCCAGAATCCACGGGAAGAAGACGGAGGCCGAAAGGGGCCAGGCCCAGGGCGCCCGCCCTAGTGACCTGGGCGCCCGCCCCCTACTGGATTGCTTTCAGGACTCTCTTCGCTCGGGATATTCCACCGACCTATTGGATCAAGAATAACATAGTACCACATCGCCTATCGACCCAAAAACGCATAGAAGGGGAGGACTATATAAGGAGACCCCCTGGCCCCTGGAGAAGACATGAAGAAATTATCATAGAGACTGTGGGGTGCCCTCGAAGGAAAACCTCTTCTCTAATTAATATTTCTTTTTAGGCTTAGCAACCAATGTAAGGTAGAAATAGATCTTCTAGTTTCTACTAGATTGAGAGAGATAGAGTGGAGGTGTAGATTGGAGGAAGCCCGGCCTGTCGGTGTCTACTCCAAGCTTGTACCTGCGGGATCAAGTTCTCCTAACCCAAAGCTTGCTCCTAGGATTCTTCAGTATTTCGACTTCTAAATTCTAGTAAGTTCTTGTTTTATTGTTCTTATGGTTTATGAGTTTACTTTAATCTCTTCGTGTAGAGTTTAGAGTAATCATTGCTGGTGTAAACGTGGTGTTTAGGCTGGGGTACTCATAGATATTCCCTGACTAGCTGGACCGTGGTAGTAGTGAGGAACGTGACAATTCCGAGCTACCTTTGTAGATCACATCTCGTTAGCAGGAAGGATAGGGTTTATAGGTGCGGGTCGAACATCCTTTGTGTTGTCTAGATTCCGTTAGCCTCCCCATTAGAACAGTAGATCATCCTTACCAAGGTTAGAAGGAGACTACGGTTGCAGTCTTCTCTATTTATCACTCACATCGAAAGACATTCTTTGTGCCTAAAGGGATAGTAGCAATAGATTTGGTTAGTCAGATGCACCCTTTCTCCTAGTGGTAAAAATATAAATACGATAACTCTGGATAACCTCCCGGGTGAAATGCTCACCGATATCCGTGCGCTTGCGGATCGTTTCCTTATTGCGTTACCAAATATCAACAAGCATTTCTGGCACCGTTGCCGGGGAGAAAGACGGTTTGCTGAGATAACTTTGAGTCTTGCTATTATCTTGTATTATACTTTTATACTTTTATCTTTTTATTTTTATCTTTATGGATAACTCAAATTCCATACCTATTATTGAATTCTTTGCACCTTCGGAGACCAGCCATAGACCATGGGAGTCAACACGTCCTGCCCCTAATTATGATCTGTGTCCGGAGTTGATTGCAATAGGTCAAAACCAACCCTTTTCTATAGCCGAGGTCCTATCTTTTAATCAAGAAGATAATGCACTTTTAGCTACACCTAGGGAATCTGTTAATCTTTCTATAAATTCTGGTTTAGACCTAGCCCTACAAGACCATATTTTTCCTGAATATTTTCACATTGGCCTTAATCATATAACCTTTGGTAGAGTCCTTCTTTCTTTATCTATTAGTAAAGGAAGGTATGTCTTCATTCGTGGACATCCTTCTTGTACTAGTCTTCATAGAAAAATCTTAGAAATAGAGAAGGAATCATCTCCTAAACAAGGAAATGAAGTTTCAATAGCCGATTTCCAAACATTTCAATCCCATAATTCGGCTATCCAACCCATCCTTGAGCTTAATAAATTCTACTATGCTCTTTCTCTTAAACCTCCCGATAATCCTATGAATCTCTCTAGACATCCCATGCATAAGAACGAGGATCGAGAAGAGCAACATCAATGGCTAGAGGGCATTAAAAATCCATGTGCTATCACCATTGAATGGATAGATAAAACAAACTTGAGAGACAATCCTAGAGGAATTTTACGTATTCATGAAAAATCATCGTTGGAGATTGGAGACAAAGATAACATTAATGAGCATGGAATTTATTTGATAGCCACTTTGTTTACTCCATGTCCATATGCAACATCTTCCCAATCTTTTGGTCTCTCCATCCTTACCATATTTGAGATCTCCAACCCCTCTTCCTTTCTATTTATAAAAACTTTAAAAGGGCGGTTGTCGATGCATATGTCTATAATAAATATTGTAGATCTCGTTGAGTTGATCTTGATATAGGTAGGTGTTGGAGGGGAAACCACTTCACCAACATAACTTGATGGTTTCCCAAGGACAAGCTTAGTGTCCTAAAACAAGCACTTATCAGATCATAACATGAACTTCTAATTATTTGCAACATTGCCTTGTGTATTGAGCATATAAAGATAATTGTAGAAATATTCCTTCGGGTATTCTTGTCACTAACCTTTCCAGGATTGGAGCAAGAAGATCGGATGAATGACAAGCACAGGGTATGTCCAACCAACCATCACACAACATTGAATTAAATTCATCCAAACTTGAATTTTGTAAAATTCAAGCTTGGGGGAGTACTTTACATAAAAACATCTTTTGCCATGTTGCTACGTTGGTTGTCCTTACCTTTGAGACATGATCAATTTGTTAAATACTAATTACACTACTTCATCTCCACTTAAGTAGATCTCTATAAATGCTCTCATGCTACCTTTATTTGCTTTAGTATATGTCTAGGTTTGGAATAGTTTCATTTATCTCTTAATTAAGCATGGTGCTTAGTTTAGGAATGATGATCTTACTTCCAAGGGATTTTAAATTAAGCATGGTGCTTAGGTTAAAATGCCCTTCTAAATCAAATTAGACATGGTGTCTAGGTTGATTTTTAAGCCGATAGTATGCTATAGTAGATATGGGATATTTTGTTGGACTAACCCCTGCAGGAAAACATTCAATATCAACCTGGGAAGTCCTGAGATAAACTCGCATTGGAGATGAAGAAAGTGACACATGAAGTTTAACAATTTGCACAAGAAAGACGTGGCTCATAAGAGATGATTCATGGAGGGTGTCACAAACACGATGCACAACCGCTAAGAAAGGAAAGCTTCCACAAGGTCATACTGTACCATCACTCTGTGTCGACGAAAGCTGGTCGGAAGTCTACCTTGGGGTATACCCACGGTAGTAGTTTATCGGTAGACGGTGCGCAAACTACGAACTCGATGGTGACGCAAGACACGGACAAGCTTTTTATCCAGGTTCGGCCGCCGAGTTGGCGTAATACCTACGTCCTGTGTCTGGTTGTATTGATTTGTGTTGAGAGAATATGATGTATGATCTGTCCTCTAGGGGACCCCTGCCCCTCCTTATATATCCTGAAGGGACAGAGTTACAAGCAAAGTATCCTATTTGGTACAATATCTTGTAGCCTTGCGGTGCACGCCGACCAGTCGTGCGCCGCACGTCTTCATCCTGTGGGCCGAGCCACCTCTGATGGTGCGGCCCATATAGGCCCATGAGGGTATAGGGGTTTATACCCCCACAGCTAGTCCCCGAGCACCATGTATTGTGATGTAACATGCCGTCTTGAGCTTCTTCGATTAGTGAGGCTTGACGTCTTCGATAAGCAGGAAAGTCGCCCAAACAGTTGCAACGGTATTTTGACCAACTCAAAAGACAGTTGATCAACATTGACATCGAAGAAGCAGGTTGTTCGAAGAATGCATGGTGCTCTTAATTAAAAAAGATTTCTTTCCTGGTGAAGTGTGCCCACTTTACTTTTTTGAAAAGTATAGACCTCAAAAAAGCAAACATATTCACCGCAAGGTGAAGTGTGCCCACTTAGTCCCCGAGTCTGGTAGTAGGTGACGTAGGCACGTGGTGCCAGGGTCAAAAGAGAATTCCCCAAAGTAGTTTTGAAACTAGGATGCATCGCCAGATGCATCGTACCAATGTAGTCCCCGAGCTTGCTGGAAGGCGAAGTATGAGCCTTGTAGCAAGGTCTGAAAAATTAAAATTCTCCAGTCCCCGAGCATATCATGCTCGTCTGCAATTGAATAGACTAATCGACCAGTCCCTGAGCATATAACGCTCGGTGGTCGGTACAGTCCCCGAATCCTCAAATTGGTGGGCTGGTCGACCAGTCCCCGAGCGTATAGTGCTCGGTGGTCGGTGCAAACCCCAAACTCTCAAATTGGTGAGCTGGTCGACCAGTCCCCGAGCGTATAATGCTCGGTGGTCGGCACAGTCCCCGAGCACGGCGTAGGGACCGGTGGACAAGTTCCCGATCGTGGTTGGGAACGTAAACGTGCTCGGTGGTCGGCACAGTCTTCGAGCACAGCATAGAGAGTAGTCGACAAGTCCCCGAGCGTGGTTGGGAACGTAAACGTGCTCGGTGGTCGGAGCAGTCTCCGGGCACAGCGTAGGGAATAGTCGACGAGTCCCCGAGCGTAGCTTGTCGACTGGGCCAAACTCCTGAAAAATAAATATAAAGAATTGGTAGTACATGATGTATAAATAACCTTTAGATAAAAAATCAGTACTAAAATAAGTTTTAGATTTTTTGTTATAAAATTACCACGAGTAGTTAATTCGTCCTAGAGCTTGTACCAGCTCTGGTCTAGCCAACAATCAGCATGAGGTGCGGAACCTAGGCACGCGTAGGATTGTCAGCCACGTCAGAGAGCTACTACCGACCACCCGGAACGCAGAGGGCGGATCTCGTGCACGTGTAGGGAGGAGTCGGAGACAGTACTGGCTCTGGAAAGCTCGTGTAGGAGAAAAAACTAGTCGGCTAAAAAAGTTGTTTTAAAGAATAATAATATTAAAAATATTATGCCAAAAATAAATAAAATATTAGAAGTGTACTTATCTTTGGACGAAAGTCTAGTCGGTGACGACAAAATTGTCCGGCCTTCGAGCTTTTCGACTTGTCATGACGGTGGTCGCTGTTGTCATAGCGTCTTTCTTCGCGGCGATTATTGCGACCGGTGGTCAGAGCAAGTAGGCCAAACAATTTGGTCAATGGCCCGAGCAGGTCGGTGTTGTCGATCTGCCTCCCTTTGTAGCAGGGAAGCGGGTGACGCATTGTCGGCGTGGTCGGAGACGTTGCTGGAGTAGTCGGAGTCGTAGCCAGCGTGGTTGAAGCCGCCGCCGTCGTTGATGAAGAAGTGGTTGGCGCAGATCGGATCTACACCTCCTCCGTGGTCATGGCGGTGAAGTTGTTGAAGCTGACAGTGAATGTGAAGTCGCCCGCCATGGCCGCGAAGTCGGGGATGATGGCCATCTTGTTCGTCGGGAGAGCTGTACGCACACCCCCTACCTGGCGCGCCACTGTCGACGAAAGCTGGTCGGCAGTCTACCTTGGGGTATACCCACGGTAGTAGTTTATTGGTAGACGGTGCGCAAACTACGAACTCGATGGTGACGCAAGACACGGACAAGCTTTTTATCCAGGTTCGGCCGCCGAGTTGGCGTAATACCTACGTCCTGTGTCTGGTTGTATTGATTTGTGTTGTGAGAATATGATGTATGATCTGTCCTCTAGGGGACCCCTGCCCCTCCTTATATATCCTGAAGGGACAGAGTTACAAGCAAAGTATCCTATTTGGTACAATATCTTGTAGCCTTGCGGTGCACGCCGACCAGTCGTGCGCCGCACGTCTTCATCCTGTGGGCCGAGCCACCTCTGATGGTGCGGCCCATATAGGCCCATGAGGGTATAGGGGTTTATACCCCCACAGCTAGTCCCCGAGCACCATGTATTGTGATGTAACATGCCGTCTTGAGCTTCTTCGATTAGTGAGGCTTGACGTCTTCGATAAGCAGGAAAGTCGCCCAAACAGTTGCAACGGTATTTTGACCAACTCAAAAGACAGTTGATCAACATTGACATCGAAGAAGCAGGTTGTTCGAAGAATGCATGGTGCTCTTAATTAAAAAAGATTTCTTTCCTGGTGAAGTGTGCCCACTTTACTTTTTTGAAAAGTATAGACCTCAAAAAAGCAAACATATTCACCGCAAGGTGAAGTGTGCCCACTTAGTCCCCGAGTCTGGTAGTAGGTGACGTAGGCATGTGGTGCCAGGGTCAAAAGAGAATTCCCCAAAGTAGTTTTGAAACTGGGATGCATCGCCAGATACATCGTACCAATGTAGTCCCCGAGCTTGCTGGAAGGCAAAGTATGAGCCTTGTAGCAAGGTCTGAAAAATTAAAATTCTCCAGTCCCCGAGCATATCATGCTCGTCTGCAATTGAATAGACTAATCGACCAGTCCCCGAGCATATAACGCTCGGTGGTCGGTACAGTCCCCGAATCCTCAAATTGGTGGGCTGGTCGACCAGTCCCCGAGCGTATAGTGCTCGGTGGTCGGTGCAAACCCCAAACTCTCAAATTGGTGAGCTGGTCGACCAGTCCCCGAGCGTATAATGCTCAGTGGTCGGCACAGTCCCCGAGCACGGCGTAGGGACCGGTGGACAAGTTCCCGATCGTGGTTGGGAACGTAAACGTGCTCGGTGGTCGGCACAGTCTTCGAGCACAGCATAGAGAGTAGTCGACAAGTCCCCGAGCGTGGTTGGGAACGTAAACGTGCTCGGTGGTCGGAGCAGTCCCCGGGCACAGCGTAGGGAATAGTCGACGAGTCCCCGAGCGTAGCTTGTCGACTGGGCCAAACTCCTGAAAAATAAATATAAAGAATTGGTAGTACATGATGTATAAATAACCTTTAGATAAAAAATCAGTACTAAAATAAGTTTTAGATTTTTTGTTATAAAATTACCACGAGTAGTTAATTCGTCCTAGAGCTTGTACCAGCTCTGGTCTAGCCAACAATCAGCATGAGGTGCGGAACCTAGGCACGCGTAGGATTGTCAGCCACGTCAGAGAGCTACTACCGACCACCCGGAACGCAGAGGGCGGATCTCGTGCACGTGTAGGGAGGAGTCGGAGACAGTACCGGCTCTGGAAAGCTCGTGTAGGAGAAAAAACTAGTCGGCTAAAAAAGTTGTTTTAAAGAATAATAATATTAAAAATATTATGCCAAAAATAAATAAAATATTAGAAGTGTACTTATCTTTGGACGAAAGTCTAGTCGGTGACGACAAAATTGTCCGGCCTTCGAGCTTTTCGACTTGTCATGACGGTGGTCGCTGTTGTCATAGCGTCTTTCTTCGCGGCGATTATTGCGACCGGTGGTCAGAGCAAGTAGGCCAAACAATTTGGTCAATGGCCCGAGCAGGTCGGTGTTGTCGATCTGCCTCCCTTTGTAGCAGGGAAGCGGGTGACGCATTGTCGGCGTGGTCGGAGACGTTGCTGGAGTAGTCGGAGTCGTAGCCAGCGTGGTTGAAGCCGCCGCCGTCATTGATGAAGAAGTGGTTGGCGCAGATCGGATCTACACCTCCTCCGTGGTCATGGCGGTGAAGTTGTTGAAGCTGACAGTGAATGTGAAGTCGCCCGCCATGGCCGCGAAGTCGGGGATGATGGCCATCTTGTTCGTCGGGAGAGCTGTACGCACACCCCCTACCTGGCGCGCCACTGTCGACGAAAGCTGGTCGGCAGTCTACCTTGGGGTATACCCACGGTAGTAGTTTATCGGTAGACGGTGCGCAAACTACGAACTCGATGGTGACGCAAGACACGGACAAGCTTTTTATCCAGGTTCGGCCGCCGAGTTGGCGTAATACCTACGTCCTGTGTCTGGTTGTATTGATTTGTGTTGAGAGAATATGATGTATGATCTGTCCTCTAGGGGACCCCTGCCCCTCCTTATATATCCTGAAGGGACAGAGTTACAAGCAAAGTATCCTATTTGGTACAATATCTTGTAGCCTTGCGGTGCACGCCGACCAGTCGTGCGCCGCACGTCTTCATCCTGTGGGCCGAGCCACCTCTGATGGTGCGGCCCATATAGGCCCATGAGGGTATAGGGGTTTATACCCCCACAGCTAGTCCCCGAGCACCATGTATTGTGATGTAACATGCCGTCTTGAGCTTCTTCGATTAGTGAGGCTTGACGTCTTCGATAAGCAGGAAAGTCGCCCAAACAGTTGCAACGGTATTTTGACCAACTCAAAAGACAGTTGATCAACATTGACATCGAAGAAGCAGGTTGTTCGAAGAATGCATGGTGCTCTTAATTAAAAAAGATTTCTTTCCTGGTGAAGTGTGCCCACTTTACTTTTTTGAAAAGTATAGACCTCAAAAAAGCAAACATATTCACCGCAAGGTGAAGTGTGCCCACTTAGTCCCCGAGTCTGGTAGTAGGTGACGTAGGCATGTGGTGCCAGGGTCAAAAGAGAATTCCCCAAAGTAGTTTTGAAACTGGGATGCATCGCCAGATACATCGTACCAATGTAGTCCCCGAGCTTGCTGGAAGGCAAAGTATGAGCCTTGTAGCAAGGTCTGAAAAATTAAAATTCTCCAGTCCCCGAGCATATCATGCTCGTCTGCAATTGAATAGACTAATCGACCAGTCCCCGAGCATATAACGCTCGGTGGTCGGTACAGTCCCCGAATCCTCAAATTGGTGGGCTGGTCGACCAGTCCCCGAGCGTATAGTGCTCGGTGGTCGGTGCAAACCCCAAACTCTCAAATTGGTGAGCTGGTCGACCAGTCCCCGAGCGTATAATGCTCGGTGGTCGGCACAGTCCCCGAGCACGGCGTAGGGACCGGTGGACAAGTTCCCGATCGTGGTTGGGAACGTAAACGTGCTCGGTGGTCGGCACAGTCTTCGAGCACAGCATAGAGAGTAGTCGACAAGTCCCCGAGCGTGGTTGGGAACGTAAACGTGCTCGGTGGTCGGAGCAGTCCCCGGGCACAGCGTAGGGAATAGTCGACGAGTCCCCGAGCGTAGCTTGTCGACTGGGCCAAACTCCTGAAAAATAAATATAAAGAATTGGTAGTACATGATGTATAAATAACCTTTAGATAAAAAATCAGTACTAAAATAAGTTTTAGATTTTTTGTTATAAAATTACCACGAGTAGTTAATTCGTCCTAGAGCTTGTACCAGCTCTGGTCTAGCCAACAATCAGCATGAGGTGCGGAACCTAGGCACGCGTAGGATTGTCAGCCACGTCAGAGAGCTACTACCGACCACCCGGAACGCAGAGGGCGGATCTCGTGCACGTGTAGGGAGGAGTCGGAGACAGTACCGGCTCTGGAAAGCTCGTGTAGGAGAAAAAACTAGTCGGCTAAAAAAGTTGTTTTAAAGAATAATAATATTAAAAATATTATGCCAAAAATAAATAAAATATTAGAAGTGTACTTATCTTTGGACGAAAGTCTAGTCGGTGACGACAAAATTGTCCGGCCTTCGAGCTTTTCGACTTGTCATGACGGTGGTCGCTGTTGTCATAGCGTCTTTCTTCGCGGCGATTATTGCGACCGGTGGTCAGAGCAAGTAGGCCAAACAATTTGGTCAATGGCCCGAGCAGGTCGGTGTTGTCGATCTGCCTCCCTTTGTAGCAGGGAAGCGGGTGACGCATTGTCGGCGTGGTCGGAGACGTTGCTGGAGTAGTCGGAGTCGTAGCCAGCGTGGTTGAAGCCGCCGCCGTCGTTGATGAAGAAGTGGTTGGCGCAGATCGGATCTACACCTCCTCCGTGGTCATGGCGGTGAAGTTGTTGAAGCTGACAGTGAATGTGAAGTCGCCCGCCATGGCCGCGAAGTCGGGGATGATGGCCATCTTGTTCGTCGGGAGAGCTGTACGCACACCCCCTACCTGGCGCGCCACTGTCGACGAAAGCTGGTCGGCAGTCTACCTTGGGGTATACCCACGGTAGTAGTTTATCGGTAGACGGTGCGCAAACTACGAACTCGATGGTGACGCAAGACACGGACAAGCTTTTTATCCAGGTTCGGCCGCCGAGTTGGCGTAATACCTACGTCCTGTGTCTGGTTGTATTGATTTGTGTTGAGAGAATATGATGTATGATCTGTCCTCTAGGGGACCCCTGCCCCTCCTTATATATCCTGAAGGGACAGAGTTACAAGCAAAGTATCCTATTTGGTACAATATCTTGTAGCCTTGCGGTGCACGCCGACCAGTCGTGCGCCGCACGTCTTCATCCTGTGGGCCGAGCCACCTCTGATGGTGCGGCCCATATAGGCCCATGAGGGTATAGGGGTTTATACCCCCACAGCTAGTCCCCGAGCACCATGTATTGTGATGTAACATGCCGTCTTGAGCTTCTTCGATTAGTGAGGCTTGACGTCTTCGATAAGCAGGAAAGTCGCCCAAACAGTTGCAACGGTATTTTGACCAACTCAAAAGACAGTTGATCAACATTGACATCGAAGAAGCAGGTTGTTCGAAGAATGCATGGTGCTCTTAATTAAAAAAGATTTCTTTCCTGGTGAAGTGTGCCCACTTTACTTTTTTGAAAAGTATAGACCTCAAAAAAGCAAACATATTCACCGCAAGGTGAAGTGTGCCCACTTAGTCCCCGAGTCTGGTAGTAGGTGACGTAGGCATGTGGTGCCAGGGTCAAAAGAGAATTCCCCAAAGTAGTTTTGAAACTGGGATGCATCGCCAGATACATCGTACCAATGTAGTCCCCGAGCTTGCTGGAAGGCAAAGTATGAGCCTTGTAGCAAGGTCTGAAAAATTAAAATTCTCCAGTCCCCGAGCATATCATGCTCGTCTGCAATTGAATAGACTAATCGACCAGTCCCCGAGCATATAACGCTCGGTGGTCGGTACAGTCCCCGAATCCTCAAATTGGTGGGCTGGTCGACCAGTCCCCGAGCGTATAGTGCTCGGTGGTCGGTGCAAACCCCAAACTCTCAAATTGGTGAGCTGGTCGACCAGTCCCCGAGCGTATAATGCTCGGTGGTCGGCACAGTCCCCGAGCACGGCGTAGGGACCGGTGGACAAGTTCCCGATCGTGGTTGGGAACGTAAACGTGCTCGGTGGTCGGCACAGTCTTCGAGCACAGCATAGAGAGTAGTCGACAAGTCCCCGAGCGTGGTTGGGAACGTAAACGTGCTCGGTGGTCGGAGCAGTCCCCGGGCACAGCGTAGGGAATAGTCGACGAGTCCCCGAGCGTAGCTTGTCGACTGGGCCAAACTCCTGAAAAATAAATATAAAGAATTGGTAGTACATGATGTATAAATAACCTTTAGATAAAAAATCAGTACTAAAATAAGTTTTAGATTTTTTGTTATAAAATTACCACGAGTAGTTAATTCGTCCTAGAGCTTGTACCAGCTCTGGTCTAGCCAACAATCAGCATGAGGTGCGGAACCTAGGCACGCGTAGGATTGTCAGCCACGTCAGAGAGCTACTACCGACCACCCGGAACGCAGAGGGCGGATCTCGTGCACGTGTAGGGAGGAGTCGGAGACAGTACCGGCTCTGGAAAGCTCGTGTAGGAGAAAAAACTAGTCGGCTAAAAAAGTTGTTTTAAAGAATAATAATATTAAAAATATTATGCCAAAAATAAATAAAATATTAGAAGTGTACTTATCTTTGGACGAAAGTCTAGTCGGTGACGACAAAATTGTCCGGCCTTCGAGCTTTTCGACTTGTCATGACGGTGGTCGCTGTTGTCATAGCGTCTTTCTTCGCGGCGATTATTGCGACCGGTGGTCAGAGCAAGTAGGCCAAACAATTTGGTCAATGGCCCGAGCAGGTCGGTGTTGTCGATCTGCCTCCCTTTGTAGCAGGGAAGCGGGTGACGCATTGTCGGCGTGGTCGGAGACGTTGCTGGAGTAGTCAGAGTCGTAGCCAGCGTGGTTGAAGCCGCCGCCGTCGTTGATGAAGAAGTGGTTGGCGCAGATCGGATCTACACCTCCTCCGTGGTCATGGCGGTGAAGTTGTTGAAGCTGACAGTGAATGTGAAGTCGCCCGCCATGGCCGCGAAGTCGGGGATGATGGCCATCTTGTTCGTCGGGAGAGCTGTACGCACACCCCCTACCTGGCGCGCCACTGTCGACGAAAGCTGGTCGGCAGTCTACCTTGGGGTATACCCACGGTAGTAGTTTATCGGTAGACGGTGCGCAAACTACGAACTCGATGGTGACGCAAGACACGGACAAGCTTTTTATCCAGGTTCGGCCGCCGAGTTGGCGTAATACCTACGTCCTGTGTCTGGTTGTATTGATTTGTGTTGAGAGAATATGATGTATGATCTGTCCTCTAGGGGACCCCTGCCCCTCCTTATATATCCTGAAGGGACAGAGTTACAAGCAAAGTATCCTATTTGGTACAATATCTTGTAGCCTTGCGGTGCACGCCGACCAGTCGTGCGCCGCACGTCTTCATCCTGTGGGCCGAGCCACCTCTGATGGTGCGGCCCATATAGGCCCATGAGGGTATAGGGGTTTATACCCCCACACTCTGCAAGTAAGGTAACACCTTAAGGTACTTGACTATCGCTTTTATAAGCTTCTCCTTGGTTCTAGCATTCACATAAATAAAGAGACAAACATGTATGATTTATAACTCCAGATTAACCAACTCAAAAGACAGTTGATCAACATTGACATCGAAGAAGCAGGTTGTTCGAAGAATGCATGGTGCTCTTAATTAAAAAAGATTTCTTTCCTGGTGAAGTGTGCCCACTTTACTTTTTTGAAAAGTATAGACCTCAAAAAAGCAAACATATTCACCGCAAGGTGAAGTGTGCCCACTTAGTCCCCGAGTCTGGTAGTAGGTGACGTAGGCATGTGGTGCCAGGGTCAAAAGAGAATTCCCCAAAGTAGTTTTGAAACTGGGATGCATCGCCAGATACATCGTACCAATGTAGTCCCCGAGCTTGCTGGAAGGCAAAGTATGAGCCTTGTAGCAAGGTCTGAAAAATTAAAATTCTCCAGTCCCCGAGCATATCATGCTCGTCTGCAATTGAATAGACTAATCGACCAGTCCCCGAGCATATAACGCTCGGTGGTCGGTACAGTCCCCGAATCCTCAAATTGGTGGGCTGGTCGACCAGTCCCCGAGCGTATAGTGCTCGGTGGTCGGTGCAAACCCCAAACTCTCAAATTGGTGAGCTGGTCGACCAGTCCCCGAGCGTATAATGCTCGGTGGTCAGCACAGTCCCCGAGCACGGCGTAGGGACCGGTGGACAAGTTCTCGATCGTGGTTGGGAACGTAAACGTGCTCGGTGGTCGGCACAGTCTTCGAGCACAGCATAGAGAGTAGTCGACAAGTCCCCGAGCGTGGTTGGGAACGTAAACGTGCTCGGTGGTCGGAGCAGTCCCCGGGCACAGCGTAGGGAATAGTCGACGAGTCCCCGAGCGTAGCTTGTCGACTGGGCCAAACTCCTGAAAAATAAATATAAAGAATTGGTAGTACATGATGTATAAATAACCTTTAGATAAAAAATCAGTACTAAAATAAGTTTTAGATTTTTTGTTATAAAATTACCACGAGTAGTTAATTCGTCCTAGAGCTTGTACCAGCTCTGGTCTAGCCAACAATCAGCATGAGGTGCGGAACCTAGGCACGCGTAGGATTGTCAGCCACGTCAGAGAGCTACTACCGACCACCCGGAACGCAGAGGGCGGATCTCGTGCACGTGTAGGGAGGAGTCGGAGACAGTACCGGCTCTGGAAAGCTCGTGTAGGAGAAAAAACTAGTCGGCTAAAAAAGTTGTTTTAAAGAATAATAATATTAAAAATATTATGCCAAAAATAAATAAAATATTAGAAGTGTACTTATCTTTGGACGAAAGTCTAGTCGGTGACGACAAAATTGTCCGGCCTTCGAGCTTTTCGACTTGTCATGACGGTGGTCGCTGTTGTCATAGCGTCTTTCTTCGCGGCGATTATTGCGACCGGTGGTCAGAGCAAGTAGGCCAAACAATTTGGTCAATGGCCCGAGCAGGTCGGTGTTGTCGATCTGCCTCCCTTTGTAGCAGGGAAGCGGGTGACGCATTGTCGGCGTGGTCGGAGACGTTGCTGGAGTAGTCAGAGTCGTAGCCAGCGTGGTTGAAGTCGCCGCCGTCGTTGATGAAGAAGTGGTTGGCGCAGATCGGATCTACACCTCCTCCGTGGTCATGGCGGTGAAGTTGTTGAAGCTGACAGTGAATGTGAAGTCGCCCGCCATGGCCGCGAAGTCGGGGATGATGGCCATCTTGTTCGTCGGGAGAGCTGTACGCACACCCCCTACCTGGCGCGCCACTGTCGACGAAAGCTGGTCGGCAGTCTACCTTGGGGTATACCCACGGTAGTAGTTTATCGGTAGACGGTGCGCAAACTACGAACTCGATGGTGACGCAAGACACGGACAAGCTTTTTATCCAGGTTCGGCCGCCGAGTTGGCGTAATACCTACGTCCTGTGTCTGGTTGTATTGATTTGTGTTGAGAGAATATGATGTATGATCTGTCCTCTAGGGGACCCCTGCCCCTCCTTATATATCCTGAAGGGACAGAGTTACAAGCAAAGTATCCTATTTGGTACAATATCTTGTAGCCTTGCGGTGCACGCCGACCAGTCGTGCGCCGCACGTCTTCATCCTGTGGGTCGAGCCACCTCTGATGGTGCGGCCCATATAGGCCCATGAGGGTATAGGGGTTTATACCCCCACACTCTGCAAGTAAGGTAACACCTTAAGGTACTTGACTATCGCTTTTATAAGCTTCTCCTTGGTTCTAGCATTCACATAAATAAAGAGACAAACATGTATGATTTATAACTCCAGATTAACCAACTCAATTAATTCAACATGTTTAGTCCTTTAATCTTTGTTCTTAGTACTACCTTCGTGATCCCACGCTTCTAAACATATAAGCTAATATGTTGCACATTCAATATTTGAAAGATATAAACAAAACATAAATATAGATAGATTATCTTTCCATTAGGTTGAGCCATCTGATCTGACAAATGTTTCAAATACTACACTCATGATCTTATTATCCATCAAATTTTTCTTGCTCACTATGCTTAAGGTTAGAGAAGAACAAATACACTTTTGGTTCTGTTGGTGTTTTCCACCAACAGAGCCCATGCACTTGATCTCTGCCTTGTCTCTATGAACAGGTACACTTCAAGCAAAACATGGAGGAGTTTTACAACTCCTAGACTCCACCAAGTGAAGGACCTAGATCTATGAGCACAAACACACTGAGCAGGATATTGCCAACACCATACTTCGAACTGCTGGGCAAAGAAGAACATGGGTGACACTGTATCAAGAGGTACAGACGTCAAGGTCCACACCTAATCAAATGATGCACCTAAAGGATGAAGATGGTGGAAAGTCTTGTCCAGAAGACTTAAAACATTGGATCCTTGTCGGAAGAGGTCAACATCGTCGACTCAAGTCACCTTTCTTGATCAAGAAGGACGACCATGGTGTTCCAAGCATCGAGTGCACAATCAATGGATACTCTTTTCAGAAGACACTCTACGACACTGGATCTAACGACAACATAATGGCCACAGTCACTTATCCGCTCCTACATGGAACCATGTCCCTACAACCAATATATTCAGCTCCAGATGATTTTCAGGTCATTGACATGGGAGAAGACGAGTATGATCCACCCACCATCCTTGGAAGACCGTTCCTCAACACTATCAAAGCAATCATCTATATTGGAACCGGAGAAGTCCACATGTACTTCCCCTCTGAGAAGGTACGCAACTATTTTACTGACCATAACTATATAGTTGAAGAATCTAAGTAGGTCAGGACAAGAAGACGACGCAACCGCAACCAAGAGGAGGCAAATCATCAAGAACGGATGGGTAGACTACGAAGGAAAAGTGATAAGGACTGAAGTCATACAGCTTGAACAGAACTGTCCTGAGGAGACCGTAGCACCGAGTCAGGTGTGGAGGGAGAAGATAGTTATACACGAAGAGAGGCGTCATCGAAATCACCGACTACGCCACCTAGCGAATCCCAGGACGACTGAGAAAACAGAGAGTCCCGTTCGGAGGACATAAAAATACCGAACGCCTTGCCAAGAGGTAAACTTGGTAGTTACCCTTTCCTTTCAATTATTCAATTATAATTTGCTTAGTTAATCAGGTTCATGCTATCTTGAAAAGAAAATAAAAATGTTAAAAAATAGTAAGCCTTATGTGAGTATGCTCATGGCATAAAACCCATAAGTACATTCACTGTGGTGGCATAAAAATAAAATAAATAAGTTTTCATCTTACAATAAATATATATATATATATAAAAATATATATATATAATAATAATAAGTGTATGATCCTGCTTAATAAATAATATTTATTAAGGAAGCTCAACATGATGAAGGATAGATATTTATGCTAACACTTAATTAGTTCCACAAGCTTTGTTGTCTATTTGAGCTCCACAGAATTTAAGAATCAAGAAGACTAGCAGACGGAGGACATTCTAATCGCTGTCAGAATGCTGCTGACTTTCAAATACACCTCTGCCACCTGCTAGCTACATCAAGAGAAATTACGTCAAAATTCAGCTTGGGGGAAAGCACCCCCATTATTCTCGCTAAGTATTTCTATCTATCTTTATACTTATATTATGTTAGAATATTAAAATACATAAACTATGAAAAACCAAATAAAGATTTTCTGCTTATATATATCTTTTGCTTAGTATGTTTAATAAATAAATAAAGTGGCTATGCTAATCTGAATCTTAATAATAAAACTCTAGCATGGATATGATGAATAGTTGCTCTGCCTAATTTGCAATTTTGAAGTTCCCTCTCAAGTTTAGACATAACTGTTATAATTCAAAGCTTGCTCTAGATCTACACTTGTGGGATGAAAACTTGATCTGAAATCCAAGTTGTTAACGGATATGATATGGGAAGGTTGAGCTGCTGTTTATCTGTTCCTAGAGATGCTAGAATTCTGGAAAAACTTATCTTGAAAAATCTTTAAAATATTACATGATGAGTTCCTGTATGATGAGAGTTTAAATTCCTACCACAGCCATATATACATGCTTGCTAGACTTTGAGACACACATTTACTATTTACTGCTTATGAGCATAGAGTGTGGTCAAGCTGTGTAGACCCTTAGGAGCTTGTCATGTGGTTAAATCAAGATTCACTTGCACGTTCACTCATATATGCTACTTCTACTCCGGAAGTACCATCCACATATATCCATCCATTTCCATCTCCAGAATCACCCAAAAATATTCTACTCCTAATCCGGGAGAGAATAGTCAAAAAACATTTTCCTATCCCTGTTATTCCCTATGAAATAAATGCTCCAAATATTTTGGTTACTACCACTTGCTATATTATCTCAAGAGATGAGTGCTCTGAAAAAAAAAGAAAGAAAAGAGAAGAAAAAATATATATATATATAAACGAGGAAATAAAAAGGGGCAAGTGCCCGGAACCTCAAAAGAAAGAAAAAGTGAGACGAGAGGTAAAAATGGACAAGTGTCCGACAGTAGAATTAGGGGTACAAGATACCCACCTGAGAGGAAAGAAAAAGAAGAGCATTTCATTCTCCTCATAAAGTTTCAAAAAGCAAGGAAGGTATGTATCCCCTCAAAAGAGCAAAAGTAGAATTAGACTTTCACCATTGTTATTACCATCATCACCATACACCATTCATTCGCCACACATGCACATCTTGATTTGGCTTATTGATTTGTTTCTCTGGATCCATGGTTTGACTATGCAATAAATGTCTTATAAGTATGTATTAACTGTCTCCCACCTATGAGCTCCGGATATCAAGTCTTATTAGAGTAGGGTGAGAGAGAAGGCAATGTCACTATGCCTTATACCACAAATACCACATATCTTGAGAGAAGGCATATACCATCAATGCCTTGGTAAGGATCCAGAAATACCACAAAAGAGAGATATGAGAGAATCATACAAGGAATCTCTGAGTTTTATTTGAAAATCTGCAAAAACCCCAGAGCTATAGCTGATCAAGAATAAGAGACATGGCAGTTCGCTACACTGTTCTATCTTTTAACTACTCAAGACAGAAGTGACGGTTACAAGTCCCATGGTGAGAGGTAAAGTAAGTAAGTTTTAATTCTTGACAGTTTACTCTAACTCAGAGATGAGATCTTATTTAAAAGCATGTGTACCGTCAAATTTTTAAGATATTGCAACAACTTCTGATCCATAGCAAAGTCTATCCTTGCTCAGGGACGAGCAAGAGGTAAGCTTGGGAGAGTTTGTTGACGGTCCTTAAGTATCAAATTTAATTATTAAATAAACAAAGAAAAGGATCTAAATGAAATCAACATCTAGACTTAGGGTTTTATCTGACAGAATTCCACGAGTTTTGGTGTTTGTCTATTTCTGCAGGGGGTTATCAGGAAATAAGGAAGAAAGGCCCACATGTCAGGATTACATAGAGATATGAACGCACCGCGCGATTTTCTACCATCTAGAAGACTCCAGAAGGCACGGGAAGAAGACGGAGGCCGAAAGGGGCCAGGCCTAGGGCGCCCGCCCTGGTGACCTGGGCGCCCGCCCCCTGTTGGATTGCTTTCAGGACTCTCTTCGCTCAGGATATTCCACCGACCTATTGGATCAAGAATAACATAGTACCACATCGCCTATCGACCCAAAAACGCATAGAAGGGGAGGACTATATAAGGAGACCCCCTGGCCCCTGGAGAAGACATGAAGAAATTATCATAGAGACTGAGGGGTGCCCTCGAAGGAAAACCTCTTCTCTAATTAATATTTCTTTTTAGGCTTAGCAACCAATGTAAGGTAGAAATAGATCTTCTAGTTTCTACTAGATTGAGAGAGATAGAGTGGAGGTGTAGATTGGAGGAAGCCCGGCCTGTCGGTGTCTACTCCAAGCTTGTACCTGCGGGATCAAGTTCTCCTAACCCGAAGATTGCTCCTAGGATTCTTCAGTATTTCGACTTCTAAATTCTAGTAAGTTCTTGTTTTATTGTTCTTATGGTTTATGAGTTTACTTTAATCTCTTCGCGTAGAGTTTAGAGTAATCATTGCTGGCGTAAACGTGGTGTTTAGGCTGGGGTACTCATAGATATTCCCTGACTAGCTGGACCGTGGTAGTAGTGAGGAACGTGACAATTCCGAGCTACCTTTGTAGATCACATCTCGTTAGCAGGAAGGATAGGGTTTATAGGTGCGGGTCGAACATCCTTTGTGTTGTCTAGATTCTGTTAGCCTCCCCATTTGTTGACACCATTTTTGGGCACGTGTCCAGGATGGCAGGACAGGGTGGCAGTACGATGCGGGTTGCTGGTAAGGATGGTTGCCGATGAGGGAAAGGTTGAATGTGACTAAGTCCCCAGACAGTAATATAGTGCCGATGACCAAGTAAAAGGGTCTGCCGATGACTATGGCAAGGGGATTGCCGATGACGCGAAGGAGGAGTCCGGAAGCTGCCAGTTGTCATGTGGAGGAGTTTCGGTTTGTCACGAAGGATGGTTTTATTATTTCCTTATGTTATTCGTATCGTTTTGTATACGGGTTCCGTGTAATTTGGAATTCGAATTCTAATCGTGTCTGGTCGTAGCTCTTTGAGCAGGGTATAAATATAAGCCCTAAGACCTTGTAATCAGGACATCTATCAATCAATCAAACACACGCTCTTACTCATATTCTAGTATTTACTTTTCGACGACTTCGTCATACGTTTTTCTTTTTGTTACGAGTTCTTAGGAATTCGTCGACTCAAGCTCGGCGTATCCTTAAGTTCCGCGTGAGTACCTCTTAGCCGTGACATCCGGGCGCATCGCTGTTGTCAGGACTAAAGTATTCGAGTTATCACCTTTGCCGATAGTAAGGTTAAATCGGCTGGCACGCCTTAACGTTTGAATCGGGTATTAGCCCTTTGTGTTTGCAGATCTGTTTTGCATCAACACATCTTTTGGCACGCCTGGTGGGACAGATTCAAGATCAAGATCAGCATGTCGATCTCTGACCTCGATCAAGACAACGTCATCCCCGTGACGGAAGCTAACCTTAAGGATGAGCAGAAGCAAGCTATTGCCCAAGCCATGGAAGAGTTCAAGCAGCAGTGCCTGAAGTCTTTCAGCATAAACAGAAGCGGCGAAGTGGTCCAGAAAGATGCACTGCCGGCACCACGGCAGGTCACCTTCGACGCTAATCCTGGCAAGCTTCAAGACATGGTTGACAATGCCATCAATCGAGCGCTGATCAACCAAGCTGGTGTACTGTCTAACACGGTGTTCAACGCCGTGGCAAGAACTTTCAAGGAAGGACAAATCCCGCCGGATTATGTGGGCCCTTCCCATCATCAACCCACGGCACCAGAGGTCACGGCTCCATCGGCTGCCTTGACGAGTGCAAGTGCACAGTCTGCCGTCCCTCCAAGTACATTGGGGACTACCGGTGCACTATCTATGCCGATGGCAACCAACCCCCAAATTTCAGTTGGGCAGCATAAACTGACGACAGATATGTTGGCATCGGCAATGTCAGGGTTAAATCTTCCCCCCAATTGGTGGGGTTATGGTATGCCTCCAGAGTTGACGCCGGGAACATCACAGACAACTGACATGAGGGGCAAAACTCCTATGACGTCGGTACCTTCCAATGTGCCGGTGAACCAGAGTCCTCGGTATACCACAACTACTACTGCAAGGCCTCACACTGGAAATCCTCAAGATTCAATGTTCCAGATGCCCAACGCATCGGCAGAGTCAATGCTGATGCAACAGAGGCCTATGGCCCAGTCGGGGTATGTCAATTCAACGACAATACCCAATTACCAATCATCGGCAGCACCTATGCCGATGAACGCTAATAATGGATGGCTTGGACAGCAAGCCTTTCCACAGTCGCCCCAGCAGGGTTATCAGACTACGGGGTTCCAGCAAGGGCAGGTTTATCCCGGGTTCCAAGGTCAGGGAATGTCCAACCAGCCAATAAATTTTGGACAGCAACTCGGAGGACAGCCAGTCGGTGGACAGCAGTTTGGTAGTCCGCAGATTGGAGGACAGGTGACCAATACGATGTTCCATACAGGTCAGGTCCCAAACAGACACGTGGAGGTTCGCCACCAAGTGCCGGATCCGCAGCTGCCTCATCGGCAAGATGCCGATGCTTATTGGGCCGATAAGATTGCTGAAGTAATGAAGGAACAATTTGGGATAAAACCCAAAGTCAACACTTATTCTTACCGGACACCGTATCCTCCAGCGTATGATTTGATCCCGCTACCACATCGGTACAAGGTACCGGATTTTACAAAGTTTTCCGGACAGGACGACACGTCAACCATGGAGCATGTCAACAGGTTCATTATTCAATGTGGAGAAGCTGGTAACAGGGACGAATTAAGAGTTCGTCTATTTTCATCATCATTGTCTGGATCGGCCTTTACTTGGTTCATATCGTTGCCTCCCAATTCAGTAATTACTTGGGCCGATCTAGAGAAGCAATTCCACAGATACTTCTTCTCGGGGGTTCATGAGAAGAAGATCACCGACTTGGTCAAGTTGAGGCAACGTAATGATGAGTCGGTTGAGGGATTTGTGCAGAGGATACGAGAGGTCAAAAATAAATGCTATAGCCTGGTTCTGGATGATCGGCAGCTAGCCGATTTGGCTTTCCAGGGTTTGTTGCCACACATCAGGGATAAGTATGCCTCTCAGGAGTTTGAAAGTTTAAGTCACTTGGTGCAGAGGATATCCGATCAAGACATCAAGCCTTTCGAGCCTAAGAGGGCATGGAATAAGAAAGTCTCATTCGTTGATGAAGCAACAAGCTCAGATTCCGATGAAGACCCAGTAATCGGTTTGGCAGAATGGGTAAAAAACAAGAAGCCGATGTCCTGTCCTTTTGGGCAGAAGGAACCAGAGAAGTTTGCATTTGACACCGCCAAGGCCGATAGGATATTTGACTTTCTACTTCAAGAAGGTCAAATCAAATTGTCACCTAACCACGTGATCCCGTCGGCAGAAGAGTTGAAGAGGATGAGGTATTGCAAGTGGCATAATGCAACTTCACATGATACCAATGAGTGTAAAGTATTCAGACAACAGCTGCAATCGGCCATAGAGTCAGGGAGAATCAAGTTTGATAGTTCCAAAGCCCAGAAGCCGATGAAGATAGACCAACATCCTTTCCCGACGAACATGTTGGATGCTAAGGGGAAGGCTAAGGTCTTAACGTCGGAGACAGTTGAGAAGAGTGCATCGGTAGATCCTCAGCATCAAGTTACTACCGCCGATGCAAGAAGTAAGGGCTTGGTCCAGGAAGGGGCTAGCTCAGGAAGAATTCCTCGATCTGGTATTGTCATAACTCATAGAAGGCCTCGAGAGAGATGGCAACAACGGGAAGATCGGTACCGGCGCCAGCAGGAAGATTATCAACGGGAAGAAGAGAGACGCCGACAGGAGTGGAATCGGCACAGGGATCATTGGAATTGCCCATTCTTCATCCATTGTTGGGAGGAAAATATCAAGCTTCCTACTGTCAGAGACTGCCCTGAATGCAACGGTTATGATCGGTACGACAGGAACGATCGGCGTTATCATGATGATGAACGACGATTTAATGGGCCGATCAGAGGAAGGGCGGCGGTTCATGATCGGCTGGGGGGCAGGCTTAGCGTTCACGATCGGCTCGGTGACCGTGTCCAGTATTTTCCCAGGAACCAAGAGGAGCTTGAAAGAATGGCTGATGCGCGGGTTCCCGATGAATTCATATTTTGCAGGGATACTAACACGCATCGCATGGAGTCAAGAGAGAACCAACGCCCGACGGCAAGACAAAGGCCACTTCCTCCATGGTGCCCTCAAGGATTAACCAAGACACAGAAAAGGAGATTGCAACGTGAAAGGCAGGAAGAGCTAAATAAAGGAGAGAATTCTGGGAGTCGGCAGCCGTCAGACGCTAAGAAAGAAGGTCCATCGGCAGGCGTCAACATGGTATTCATGTTGCCGATGGAGTTTCTTGCACCGGCCAGTGACGATGAGTTGGGATTTTCTGATCAGATAGCTCAGTTGGCTCTGGATCCAATGACGGCTATCTTTGAGAAACCTGCCGATAACGAGAGGCAGCATCTTAAAGCTTTGTTCCTCAAAGGAAGGGTTGATGGGCAGCCAATGACTAAGATCCTAGTTGATGGTGGGGCTGCTATTAATATTATGCCATATGCAGTATATCGGAAGCTTGGGAAAGGGGATCAAGATTTGACCAAGACCGATATGATGCTCAAGGACTTCGAGGGAAACGTGTCTCCGGTCAAGGGGGCGATATGTGCGGAGTTGACCATCGGCAGCAAAACCTTGCCGACAACCTTTTTCGTGATCAGCGGAAAAGGTGCCTACAATTTATTATTGGGGAGAGATTGGATTCATGCCAATTGTTGTGTCCCATCTACAATGCATCAGTGCTTGGTTCAGTGGGTAGGTGACAAGATTGAGATCGTCCCAGGGGATTCTTCTTATGTTATCGCATCAGCAGAAGCGGATACTTATGAAAAGACTAGGTGCATTTCAGGAGAAGTTTGGGAGAAAGATTTTCTCAAAGTTGCCGATTATGAGATTCCACCGATCCAAGCAGTCGGTTCTGACGATGGTTTTTAATGGATAGATTCGCCGATGATGGAAAATTAGGCCAGGGATTCACATCGGCCGATGATTTGGTAGAAGTAGATATAGGTAGTGGTGATAGGCCTAGGCCTACTTTTATTAGCGCTAAACTAGATCCTGAGTGTAAACGGCAATTAACTAGTTTGTTAAAGGAATATAAAGATTGCTTTGCTTGGGATTATACAGAGATGCCTGGTTTAGACCGATCAATTGTTGAACACCGGTTACCCATTAAGTCTGGATTTCGGCCACATCAGCAACCAGCCCGCCGATGTAATCCTAACATTCTACCTGATATTAAGGCCGAAATCACTAAACTTATTGAAGCTAAGTTTATTCAGCAGTGTCGGTATGCTGAATGGATTTCCAATGTCGTCCCGATTTACAAGAAGAACGGGAAGCTTCGGGTATGCATCGATTTCAGGAATCTCAATAAAGCTACGCCGATGGATGGATATCCAATGCCTGTCGCCGATCTGCTGGTTGATGCTGTGGCTGGCCATCGGGTCATCAGCTTCATGGATGGTAATGCGGGTTACAATCAAATATTCATGGCAGAAGAGGATATTCCAAAAACCGCATTCAGGTGTCCTGGTCATGTTGGACTATTTGAATGGATAGTCATGACTTTTGGGTTAAGGAATGCCGGTGCTACTTATCAAAGGGCTATGAATTTTATATTTCATGAGTTCATCGGCAAGATCGTAGAAATTTATATTGATGATGTGGTGGTCAAGTCTGGAGATTTCTCAAAGCATCTTGCCGATTTACGAAGAGTGTTGGAGTGCACAAGGAAGCATGGATTGAAGATGAATCCCAACAAGTGTGCATTTGGCGTATCGGCAGGACAGTTTCTTGGTTTTATGGTACATCAGAGGGGTATTGAGATTAGTCGAAGATCTATTGATGCCATCAATAAAATAGTGGCCCCTACCAATAAAACCGAGCTCCAATCCTTGATCGGCAAGGTGAATTTTATCAGAAGATTTATATCGAATTTATCTGGGAGAATTCGTGCTTTCAGTCCTCTTCTTAAATTGAAAGCCGATCAAGAGTTTGTTTGAGGAGAAGAACAGCAGTTGGCTCTGGATGAGATCAAAAAGTATCTAGTGAATCCTCCAGTTTTAGTTCCACCCCAACAAGGGAAACCCTTCAAATTATATTTATCTACCGATGGATCGGTTATCGGTTCAGCTTTAGTTCAAGAATTTGAAGGGAAGGAGAGAGTAATTTATTATTTGAGCAGGAGGTTGATTGATACTGAAACCAGGTATTCGGCCATAGAGAAGCTGTGCTTGTGCTTATATTTCTCATGTATCAAGCTAAGACATTATCTGTTGTCGGCCGAATTGCTGTTGTTTGCAAAGATGACGTGGTCCGATACATGCTATCTATGCCGATTATGAGTGGTAGGATCGGTAAGTGGATTTTGGCGCTGTCGGAGTTCGATTTGCGTTACGAATCGACTAAGGCGGTCAAAGGGCAGGTTATGGCCGATCTTGTGACTCAGCATTGCGGTCTAGTGGAGACTTTGGAAATTGCACCCTGGACGCTCTTCTTTGATGGATCTACCTGTGACCGAGGAGCAGGAATCGGTATTGTATTAGTTTCTCCTAAAGGGAGGAAGTATGAGTTTTCCTTGCCGATTGTTGCTACATCAACAAATAATCAGGCTGAGTATCAAGCTCTGATCAAGGGATTGGAGTTGTTAAGAGAAGTTCGTGCTGATGCTGTCGAAGTATTCGGAGATTCCATGTTGGTTATAAATCAATTGGTCGGAAGCTATGAATGCCGAAGTGAAGTTCTCATAACCTATTTCGAGAGAAGTATGCAACTGTTAAAAGAATTCAAGAACTTCCGATTGGAGCATGTTCCCCGATTGCATAATGAAGACGCTAATCGGTTGGCCCAGCATGCCTCGGGATATCAGCCAATGATTAATGCGACATCGGCAGTCAGTGCCGGTGATTGGAGGGAAGAAATTATTGATTATCTAAAAGATCCATCCAAAAAAGTTGAAAGACGGGTTCGATTTCAAGCAACCAAGTATGTGATCCTTGAAAATGAATTGTATTATCGAACTATCGACGGAATTCTTCTCCGATGCTTGGGTGATGATGAAGCCAGAAGTTTGATGGGAGAAATCCATGAAGGAGTGTGTGGAGCGCATCAGTCAGCTTTTAAGATGAAGTGGATGATTCGAAGGAATGGATATTTTTGGCCAACCATACTTGAAGATTGTTTTAAATATTTCAAGGGATGTCAAGGTTGTCAAAAGTTCGGTAATATCCAGAGAGCACCCGCATCGGCTATGAATCCTATAATAAAACCTTGGCCGTTCCGGGGATGGGCCATCGATCTGATCGGCCAGATTTATCCACCATCTAGCAAAGGGCATAAATTCATTCTAGTTGCCACTGACTATTTCACCAAGTGGGTCGAAGCTATTCCTTTGAAGAAAGTCACATCGGCCAATATGATTGATTTTGTGAAGGAGCATATTATTTACCGATTTGGGATTCCCCAAACGATTACTACCGATCAGGGCACCATGTTCACGTCGGGGGAGTTCGATGAATTCGCAATCGGTATGGGAATTAAAGTGTTGAATTCTTCTCCTTACTATGCTCAAGCCAATGGGCAGGCCGAAGCGTCTAACAAGGGAATTATCAAGCTTATTAAACGAAAGATTGAAGAAAATCCTAGGCGGTGGCATACATTGTTGAATGAAGCACTGTGGTCTTATCGGATGGCTTGTCATGGATCAACCAAGGTGTCACCTTATCAATTGGTGTATGGACATGATGCAGTTTTGCCTTGGGAGATTAAGGCTGGATCTAGGCGATTATCTTTTCAAGATCAATTGGCTGCCGATGATTATGCCATTTTAATGACCGATGAGTTAGATGATTTAGCAGGGCATCGGTTAAAGGCTTTAATGAGTATAGAAGAAAATAAGAAGAGAGTTGCCAGATGGTATGATAAAAAGGTGAAGGCTAAGGAGTTTGCCGATGGGGATTTGGTATGGAAGTTGATTTTGCCAGTCGGGACTAAAAGTTCAAAGTTTGGGAAGTGGTCTCCTAATTGGGAAGGTCCTTATCGGATAAAACGCTCAGCTCCTCGTAATGCCTATATTCTAGAAACTCTCGAAGGAGTTGAATTTCCCAGAGCGTTAAATGGCAAATATTTGAAGAAGTACTACCCCAGCATATGGATCGATGCATAAAAGGTTAAGTGCCGATAACACTCCTATCGGCTGAATTTAAATGTTCAAGGGCAGACTTAATGTTTCAAAAGATGCCGATAACAGTCTTATCGGCTAGACTAAAAGCTAAAAACGGAGAAACAAAGGTGTGTCGCCGATGAAAGCTTCAGATGTTCAGCAGCGCTTGGATTGCAGATATGGCGCGCAGCCGAATCTGGTTGGCTGTCTCTATCTCTTTGATATCGTCATCGGCAGAACCTTCAATTGGCTTCAGCTTCTTCTTCAGTTGCAGCGCTTTACGACCATGGACGTTTCGTTCCTGTTCAAGATGCTTGATGGTCTCCGGCAGTTGACTATCTTCTTGCTGGGCTTGGGACAGGGCGTCTTCTACTTGCTTGAGTTCAGCCAGCAGAGCTTCTCTTTTTGCCGATAGATCAGACATTTTCTGCTTCAGTGCATCACCTGAAGACTTTAAGATGCCGATGTTCTTATGTTTCTCATCGGCTAAGAGTTTTTCTTTCATCATCTCCTCAGAGAGCTGGATTTGAGCAGCTCTGTCGGCAAGGCGTCGAGTAGCTCTCTGATACTGTAGCTGGCGGCTTTCTAGATGTGCAGCGTGGAAGAGTGCTTCTTCGGCATCGGCAGGAATTTGGCCTCTAAGAGTCTTGAACAGGGCCTTGGCTGGGTCAGAATCGTCGACCAGTTGAGTTGTGTCTTGATGAAGTATGGCCGATAGCTCCTCCAGCCTAGCTCTGGTTTCTGCCGATACAGTTCCAACTGCCCGAGAGGAGCTTGCTTCCTCGCCTTCTTCTTCGAAGATATCAATAGCGAAGGAGAACAAGCTGTCGGGAGAATCTTGTTCCTAAAAATGAAAATGAAATAGGTCAATTTTATGGTCAAAACTCCGGCAGATGATACCGATGGAAAAGTGGATGACTTACTTGCTTCAAGGCGATTTCCTGCCGTTGACTCAGAGAGGCTGATGGAGCTGCAGGTTGATCGGCAAATGTTGCCGATGGAACGATATCGCCTGAAAGAGGACAGGAGGGATTATAAGAATAAATGAAAATAAGTTTATCGGTAGGAGTATTGTTGGGACATGTTACCCGGAAGAGGAACAACAGTTGTTTGAATTGAGGAAACCGCCGATAATATAACTGGACCTGCCGGGCCAGTTGTTTGTTCACCTACGTCAGCTGACGTACCTGCCGTTTGAGGTTCTTCTTGCTGAGGTTCTTCCATCTGTGGTGCTTCCTGTATTGATTGAGGAGATGGTGCTTGCTGTGCCTGGACTTCTGGAGGAGAAGGGGAAGATTCCACCGGGATTGGAGACACCGGAGGAGGAGGAGGAGTTGCCACTTTCTGACGCTTTGTTCCGGTCTTAGCACCTTGGGCGCCTTTCCTCTTTGGCTGGCTAGACTGGGGGGGATCGGCACCTTGGCGTTTGGCTTTTGCCGATGCACCAGTTTGCTGCAACAACGATAAAGAGTTTATGAGCACAGATAACCGATATAAAGATAGTCAGCATAAATAAAAAGGGTTTTAACAGATTGCCTTGAAAGCTTGCGCCAGAGTGGAAGCAGTTACCGTTGGTGATGTCTGAGTTTTCCTGGTGGTAACTTTCTTGAGACGCGCACCCCGGTGCACGATGGAAGCCAGAGTGGGAGCATTGTGGCCGATTGAGGAGATCGGGCCTGATGGGAATAAGTCGATCGGCTTGCCACTCCTGCTAACCGATGGGGGGGTGTTGTCAATCTGCAAAAAGAATACAGGGGTAAGTTACCGATGGGAATAGTATTGGAAAATGAGACATCGGTTTAAAATACTTACAGTGTCGTCAGGGACTTCGTATTCGGGGTCGATCATGCCGCGGTATGAGAGGGCCGATCTGCAGAATAGATTCTCCTTCCATTCTGCCCACCATAGCTTGTATGCTTGAGTGATAAAGGCAGCTGGAACCCATTCTGACAGATCTACATCTGTATCGGCATTTGGTGGTAGCTGGGCTACTCGAGTCCACTCGAGGAGGTTAGCGATGGGTTCTCTGGGCTTTATTACATCGGCATAAGGAAGTGCGATCGGCAATTGGCCGAAAGCTAGCTGGCGAGCTAATGCCGATGGATTATAAAATTCATAAGTTTGGGGAGAAGTTTTCGTGCTGCCGAAGAAGTTCACTGGTATGGCTCTGGGAGTCACGATTGCCATCATCACCTCATTGTCCCTATCAAGAGCTTCGTCGAACGGATTGAAGGTCAGAGGGAGCATGCTATCTGGGTCGTCATAAGCCAGCCATGGTCGTTCATCTCTGGCCAGACCCTCATACAGCGTTTCGAAGAATCGGCCGATCTGATCCGGAGTGTTCCCTGAACCGGGTAAAACTATAACAGCTTCGCCAAAGTTCAGGGGGGCACGTGTTGCCGATTCCTCTTCACCCAACACATGGTTCTCGGCTATATCTCTTGGGAAGTGCTGAGAGAACAAGTTGAGATCGAGGCGCTTGTGCAGGTGCAGATTGAGCCACATATTAATAAACCACCAAGGACCTCCCAAGTTGCCGATAGGTTGGCCGAGCAGGAGTTTCTGGACTATCTGATGAAGAAGGTGATAAACAGCGCCGAGCAAATAACGGCCGAGAGGAAATTGACCACCGCTAGCCAGTCTTTCTGCTGCCGATAGATAGACAGAAGTCGGTCCTGCCGATCGACCACAGAATACAAACTTGTCTAGCCACATGTTCAGGAAAGTGGTTTGTTCCTTTATGGTGACAGGCCCTCTCCCGCGGTACTTCTGGATGTACCCTGACCAGCCGCCGATAGCGCGAGTCTCCACTTTGGCACTGGGGGCGGTATCAAAAAAATGGGTGCTATCGGCAGAGGATATGTCTAACCCAGTAAGCATGGCTACATCGGCAAGGGTAGGAGAAGCAGGGCCGTGGCCAAAAACAAAAGCGTTGAGAGTGTCTGACCAAAAGTAAGATGCGGCTATCAGCAATGACTCGTTCCTGTGCATATCGGCAATGGACAGCCTAATGCATTGAGCTAATTTCCTCTCACCCCATTGAACTTCATAAGAGTTGCTGACCCTCAAGAACCAGTCTTTCCACCCTACAGTAGGGCTAGGCCAAGAGCGAAAGGTGTCCTTCCATAGATCTAGAGCAAAGTTTTCAGCTCTAAAGGGAATCCTGTTGGTTTCTGCGTTGATAAGGTCAGTTGGATCTGGATCCCCTAGAGGGCCGAGGCATTGAAGATGTGGTTGATCGGTAGGAATGACAATTTTGTTGGATAACTCCTGGTGTTTTGGGGAATAAAGATACAAAGAAAAAGGAGAAGGAAATATTCGGTAAGGTAAATCGCAGATGAACAGGAATGCAGGAAAAAGGTACGGCAGATGAGATGGAAGTCTGACCTCAGGGACGACGAAGCCGACGGCCATCTTGTCGTGAAGGGGACGCTGGAAGACGCCGAAGTTGATGAAGAAGAATGCTTGTCGGAGATCTTGAGGATTGAGAATGGCGCCGCCGCTGGAAAAGTGAAGTTGGATGGCAGAATGATGTAATGGGGGAGGAGTACCCAAGAAGGAACTATTTATAGGGCAAGATGGACAAGGGCAAATCTGACTTATTTCTTTGCCGCATCCGAGAAACCCGAGGGTACTCAAGTGGATATGGTAACTGTTCGCACGATAATCCAGGGATTGTGCAGGTGATTTGACAGGAAGCGGTCATTATCTAAAGATATTTTACTGTGCACGATCTCCTGGTCGGTCCATCGGTGATATTCTATAACGGTCGTCCTGCCGATGGGCGGATAGAGGGGAAGTAACCGTTTTTGCGAATATCCTGGGCAGAGCATTGGCAGATCTTTGTAACGGTATTGTTGCCGATGTACGACTAAGGGAGATGCCCGTTTGGGAAGTTGTGGATTTCGAGGGATCTGCGGAGGATTAGGATCAGAGTTGCCCAGATTGAGGTTGTCGGTTACCAGGTTAGGAGCATTAATTGCGGAGAAGACATCATTACTGCAGAGAATTTCGGAGCATTAATAGTTTTATACTCCGAAACTGGGGGGCATGTGTTGACACCATTTTTGGGCACGTGTCCAGGATGGCAGGACAGGGTGGCAGTACGATGCGGGTTGCTGGTAAGGATGGTTGCCGATGAGGGAAAGGTTGAATGTGACTAAGTCCCCAGACAGTAATATAGTGCCGATGGCCAAGTAAAAGGGTCTGCCGATGACTATGGCAAGGGGATTGCCGATGACGCGAAGGAGGAGTCCGGAAGCTACCAGTTGTCATGTGGAGGAGTTTCGGTTTGTCACGAAGGATGGTTTTATTATTTCCTTATGTTATTCGTATCGTTTTGTATACGGGTTCCGTGTAATTTGGAATTCGAATTCTAATCGTGTCTGGTCGTAGCTCTTTGAGCAGGGTATAAATATAAGCCCTAAGACCTTGTAATCAGGACATCTATCAATCAATCAAACACACGCTCTTACTCATATTCTAGTATTTACTTTTCGACGACTTCGTCATACGTTTTTCTTTTTGTTACGAGTTCTTAGGAATTCGTCGACTCAAGCTCGGCGTATCCTTAAGTTCCGCGTGAGTACCTCTTAGCCGTGACATCCGGGCGCATCGCTGTTGTCAGGACTAAAGTATTCGAGTTATCACCTTTGCCGATAGTAAGGTTAAATCGGCTGGCACGCCTTAACGTTTGAATCGGGTATTAGCCCTTTGTGTTTGCAGATCTGTTTTGCATCAACACCATTAGAACAGTAGATCATCCTTACCAAGGTTAGAAGGAGACTACGGTTGCAGTCTTCTCTATTTATCAGTCACATCGAAAGACATTCTTTGTGCCTAAAGGGATAGTAGCAATAGATTTGGTTAGTCAGATGCACCCTTTCTCCCAGTGGTAAAAATATAAATATGATAACTCTGGATAACCTCCCGGGTGAAATGCTCACCGATATCCGTGCGCTTGCGGATCGTTTCCTTATTGCGTTACCAAATATCAACACACCCCGGTATGAAGATCGTCCCGCACTCGATCCCTCAGCATCGCGCCTATGTAGCACAGCTAATCGACCAGCGTGTCGCCTCGAGCCTCCTCCTTCGACTCATCCGCAGGTTCGAGCTCCCAAGAGGCCGAGAGGTCATTTATCGCGGTCCTTAATCGAACATTCAGTGCGACCTCCCCCTCGAGCCGATCCTTGGCGGAGCAGGCCTCGACCTGAGCAGCCAGAAGCTCGCCCTTAAGCCCTGCGAAGACCGACGCATGGAAATTAGACGACACCGAAAAGTACCTTGCAAAAAGAACTATAAAGAAGCCTACCATGAATCTTCTCCTCCAGAGCAGTGTTCTGACCAACCAAATCAGTGTTGGTCCTCTCGATCTCCCTGTGAGAGCGGGCCAGGTCGGTGTTGGCGACCGCAAGCCCTCGATCGCCTTGCTGGCCAGCGCGATAGCTCCCTCCTTCTCCAGCAGCGCTCTCTTTAGACGATCAACATCATCAGAGAGGCTGCGAGATTGAGTCCGTCCCGCCTCGAGATCCTCGAGGGCCTTCTTCTTGGCCTCCTCTGCGGCGCTCCGAGCGATCTCGCCCTTCACGCACTCCACCTTCATCTCTTGAAAGGCCTCTCGGGCAGAGGCGAGGTCAGCCTTGATAAGGACCTTTTCCTTGTCAAGATCGGCGGCTGCATCCTTATAGAATACGGCCTCTTCCTGGGCCTTGGATGCAGCCTCCTCGACCGTCATAGTCCGCTCCCTCAGCCGCGTGGCCTCTTCCACCGCCTTCCTCGAGGCCTCCCGAGCTTCGGCCAGAGCGGCCTCCCTCTCCTTTTTTCCTCCTCGAGCGCCAAAAGCTCTTTGTAGGCCTTGAGGAGCTTCTCCTGCGACTCCAGGAGTTGGTCCTTGAGAAGAGGGAGTTGCTCCCAGCCGCCCCTCATCGCGTGGATAAAACTCGACTTTATGCGGGAGGTCTCTTTCAGATCCTGCGAGCCAGCAGTTGAACAGTAACAATACAAAATCAAACGTCCTATGGTAACTAAGGTCCAAAGACACTTACGAAATAAGCCAGACCAAGCCCGCTGTTGACGATGTCAGATAGGAGCCCCACCACGTGCTTCATCTAGAGGCGAAGCTCCTCGAGATGTTCCCACTTTTCGGCCTCCTTCCGATCATCCATAAAGATATTAGGCTCGGATGGGTCGGTGGAGGCCCGAATGCGGATCCGATCAGGGCCCCAGTTTTCCATCTCCTCCTCCGTGCGCGCCTTGACACCCCGGATGAGCTCTTGGACAGTCTCGAGCGACCCCCCGTGACGTAAAAACAGGTCGATAAGGGAGGGGAATCGCCCGTCATCATCCACTATCCTCCAGGTCCCGGTCTCGTCGCTAGCGCCACCACCCGACGTCCTGACTTCATCCTCCTCAGCGGGATTATGATCCACCCACGGTCGATGCTCTCGAAGAAATCTAGGAGCGATCCCCTCGATGCCATAGATCGTGCCCTTGATTTCTGACTGACGGTCCACCGGGGTGCGCATGAGGCAAGCAAGCGCCACCACACCATCCGCCTGCCCTGGCTCAGCTGGGATAGAAGCGGGCGCTCTCGGACGGAGCCACGTAGGGGTCGGCGGACCATAGACCGGCGGACCCTCCTCCCCAGTCTCAGGCCTCTGTGGCGACGGTGGCACCGGCTGGGGTGGGTTTCGCGGCGGCGGCTCGAGCAGTTCTTCTAACTACTGACTCTGTTGTTGCTGCTGCCTCTGGAGTTCCAGCAGCTCCTGCTACCGGTCCTGCTCCAGCAGCTCTTCGAGCCATTCTCCTTGTTGCCGCCGCCCCTTCTCTCTTTCTTCTCCATCCGGCCGCAGTTGTTGCTGCCCCTCCTGCAGCTGTTGCTGCGACTCCCTCCCACGCTCTTCCACTTCCTTATTCTTCTTCTCCTCGACGGAGTCAAGCCTGATGGGCCAAGGCGTCCGCTTCGCGACAGGGGAAACCTTGACCTCCTCGTCCATGGAGCGGGCATCCTTTGAAAGCCTGTCACCGCCGGACCCGTCACTTATAGTGATAGGATCCCCCTCGATCCCACATCGGGGAGGCTCGAGGGCTCCTTCCTGCTATTGAGAGCGAGACGTCTCGACCCACTTCGGTGACGGCGGGGTGGACTCCCCCACCAATGGACGAGGCGGGGCACTCTCGGCACCCGTCGGCGGCCGAGGATCGGAGGAGCCTGTAAGCGCTCGAAAACAAAGTCAGTCTGTAAGTGCAATCAAGCCCTAGTGGGTTTTGGTGTTAATGACCACACAATTAGAGGACTAATGAGATTTGTTGAGATGACAAGCAGGTAAAATAAGAATGAGGATAACACATGAGATGTGAGATGGAAAAAGCCCAATTTATCAAATGTGTTGGTCCATTGATGGAGTTGAACAAAAACATTCGGTGAATTATAGCACTCCAAGTTTTCAATAGATGAATGGCGTTTCGACTCAAGTGGCTACAAAGTTTTTATCTTTTGTTGAGTTTTAGGAAACGCCACACTATCAAGAGGGATGCAAATTAAGTTGGTAAGATGAGGATAGGGGTGCTCAAGTCAATTTACTTAATGCGCATGAGAGACACACTGCACTCACAGGCACTCAGGAAATTTCATCTCGGCCAGGGTGACCCAGTAGTACCAACCCTTAGGGCCGGTGGTACCGGCAGTGCCAGCCTTTCTCCTGAGTTTTGCGAGAAAATAAACTACCGGTAGTACCGGGCTCGGGCTGGTGGTACCGGCTAGCACCAGTAGTATCGGTGTGAAACGCCGGTAGTACCGGCAGGCTAAATCTACGCTGACTTTGGTTGTGGAGATTTGAACTGCCGGTGGTACCGGCCTTCCACCGGTGGTACCGGCAATGGTCGGTAGTACCGACAAAAGCCCGGTGGTACCGGTAGGCTTATTTCTCGCAAATCATAGAGACTTCTTACCGTTAGATCTGAGGTAGCCGGTGGTACCGGTGGTTGCCCCGGTAGTACCGGCAGTTGTTCAGGACCTATGTATAAATAGCTCTTCCCTCATTTCTGACCGTTGGCTCTTCCATTCCTTCGAATCCACATCTAAGAAAACAGTCTCCAAGCTTTGACTCACCCACTCTCTCTCCCTCTTTGCTCCTAGGCTTCAATCCTTGAGAGATTCGAGCTAGAGAAGTGAGATTAGAGAGTTGGGAGCTTCAATTCGTGACTTGAGCACTTGGTTTCTTCGTCTTGCCGGTTGGTTTGCATTTGTTACTCTTGGGTTCTTGGAACCCTAGCCGGCTAGGCGTTCTTCGTGGTTGCCCATGTTGTTTCATTTGTGAGGGCACCCCGAAGTGTTTGTATTACCCTTTGATTCTTAATGGAAATCTCTAGCTAACCTTCGTGGTTGCTTGAGGGAGGAGGCCTAAGTGGTCGGACCTTCGTGGTCACCTCAACAACGAGGACGTAGGAACTCCTTAGTGGGGATTGCCGAACCTCGGATAAATATCTTGTCTTGTTGTGGAGGTAGCATCGACTATCCTTGTTCTTGTGTTCTTCGTGTTCTTCCTCTATACCCCTTTTCATAGGTGAACAAGGGCCGATCTACGTTTTGGAGAAGAACCGAGTCAAGAGAACTTCAACATCATCCTCAACTACATGTAGGAGAGTGGGGTAACTCCCAGATCTAAAATCAAAACTCATTATACTCTGATTTTGTAGCTCTCTTAGGAGGCCGGTAGTACCAACAGTTTGCGTCGGTAGTACCGGCTGTCTTACACCAGTAGTACCGGCCCAAACTGTCGGTGGTACCGAGAGGCATTTAACTTCTGCAACTTGAGTTTTTGATTTTCAGGTTTTTAGATAAGCCTATTCACCCCCCCTCTAGGCTACCGAGGATCCTTACATGTGGTATCAGAGCCGGTTACCTCGTGTGCGCTTCACCGCGTGAGGTATGGAGCCTGGAGGAAGATCGAGCGGTGCAAAGTCTACGGAAGTTCGTCCAGAGGAAATGGGCTTGCATGACAGTGACACTGATAGCAGCCAACTCAGTGTGTCGACAACAAGCAATACCACACTTCCTCATCTCGAGCCTACCGATGGTGAAAGTGCTCTCAATGAAGAAGAGAAGAGAAAGAGGAAAGAAGCAAGAAAGCTCAAAAGAGAAGCAAGAGAAAAGAAGAAAGAGTGGCAACGATTAGATGAGAAGAAGGCAAGAAAGAGAAGAAAGAAGAAAGAGAAGGGAAGCTAGGAAGAAGAAAGAAGAAGCCAAAGCTCCCAATACATCTTCTAGTGAGCTTTCTAGCAGCTCCGAAGATGGTGATGATGATGAGTCCTATCAAGTGCATAGCAAGAAGGACAAGAAAGGAAAGGGCAAGAAGAACGACAATGACAAATATGCCACCATATCCTTTAACTATTCTTCTATGTCTATGACTAACCATGATCGGAAGTCTTTTATTAATGTACCCGCAGGGAAGTTACCTCATTTTGATGGGACTAACTTTGCCAAGTGGAAGCACTTGATGAGAGCTTATCTTATAGGTCTCCACCCCGGCATTTGGGAGGTTGTTTGCAATGGGTTTGAGTCACCAGTTGATCCCAAGAACCCAACATTAGAAGAGATGAGAATCATTCACCTCAATGGTCAAGCCACAAGTGTGTTGCTTAGTGCTTTGGATGGTGATGAGTACAATAGAGTGATTGGTGTTGACATTGCCAAGCAAATATGGGATACTTTGCACCTTACACATGAAGGAGTTGACAAAGTAAGAAAGGCAAGAATTGATTTGATGATGGCCAAGCTCAACCGGTTTGTTATCGTGGACGGAGAAGGGCCACAAGAGATGTTTGATAGGTTGATGTCCTTGGTGGGCAAGATTAGAGGCTATGGTCGTGATGAGTTAGATGATCATAAAGTTGTCAAGATTATGTTGGAAGCTTATTCACCAAGAAATGAGACCGTAGTCACTCTAATTAGAGACAAGAAGAAGTTTGAGTACTTCACACCAAATGATGTACTTGGAAGGATTTTGACATTTGATATGCAAAGAGAAGAAGCCAATGAAAGAAAGAAGCTTGGTGAGCTGCAAGCAAAGCTAGAAGGCATCAAGATCAATGATGATGTAGCTCTCAAAGCCAACAAGTCAACCAAACGATCCTCTACAAGCAAGTCCAAGTCCAACAAGCAAGCATCAACTAGCAAGACCAAAGCACCAAAGCAAGTCAAAGAAGTAGAGACAACATCATCATCAAGTGAAGATAAAAGTGATAGTGAACAATATGAGAAAGTGCAAGATATTGCTCTCTTTTTGAGAAGATATCAAAAGGGACTCAAAAGCAAGGCTACAAGGTAGTGAAGAGGAAGTTCCCAAACAAGAAGAAGAGTCTATGCTACAACTGTGGAAGCACCGAACATCTCATTGCTCATTGTCCTCATGAAATGGAAGACAACAATTACAAAAGAGACAAGAAAGAGAGCAAGATCGACTACAAAAAGAGCAAAAGACACAAGGGAGAAGCTCACATTAGACATGAATGGGACTCAACAAAAGATAGCTCAAGTGAGGAGGATGAGAAGATTGCAACTATGGCTATTCACAAGCCATCCTCCACACCAAGGCTCTTCAACAACATGTTTGATGATGACTACTACTCCCCTCACATTTGTCTTATGGCAAAGGGTGAGAAGGTAAAATCCAAACCCAAACCTTCTCCCCCTAGTGACACATCTAGTAGTGATATAAGTGATTACTCTAGTGATGATGTGTCTAGTGATGAAGAAATTGATAACATAACTAAAAATTTGGATAGCAAGACCAAATTGTTCATCACTAAGCTAATGGAGGATTTAGAGAGTGTTCAAGCTGAGTTAGAATCTAGTGAAGAGACTCTTATCAAACAAGAGAACCTCTACATTGCTAGCAAGGAAGCTCTTGCATTAGAGAGAAGTGAGGTGGAATCCTTGCGCGAGGCTTTGGCCAAAGAGCAAGGGGCCCATGCTATCACAAAGAAAGCAAATATTGCCCTCAAGCAAAAGTATTGTGACTTAGATGGAATGTACAAGCAACTTGAGGCACAATATAGCATTCTTTGGGATAGCAACTCACATCCCTCTAAGGCAAAGGATGCCTCTACTCCCTCCACTAGTCAAGGTTGTGGAAAATGTTAAAATCTTGATTTGAATGCTCATTCTACTAACCTTGTAAACTTAGAGACTATGCGAAAGGAGATTGAAAGGCTCAATGAGATCATTAGTAAGAATTGCTTGGGTGGTAAGGAGCAAGTGAGTGATAAAAGGGAAAATGATCCAAAAGGGCCTCAATTCAAGCAAGGGAGACATCCCTCAATCAAGCATGGGCTTGAACACACAATAGGAGCCAAGACAAATGGAAGAAAGATAATCAATGGCTATGAGTGTGTCCAATTTGAAAGGAAGGGCAAAATTGGTGTAGAGCGGCCTGCACAGATTGTGACACTACAACGTCCCCGAGCGGTAGTGCCACATAGTGGCAATACCATGATGAAGGGCGGTAATGTCACACCCCGCAAAAATGGGAAGGCTACCAATTTTGTTCCTAATCAAACTAAGCCCTAAAAGAAAGTGACATACAAGGAAAAGAAGATTTCCTAGAAGCCAAAGGAATTAATATGGGGAACTCCAAACAAGTATGCTTATCAACCAAAGGTCCATGCACCTCGACAAAGCTTGTCATCATGCTTTGTGTTGAAAAGTAACAACCATGGTGAAGTTGTTGCTAAGTATGTTGGCAAGGAGATCAATGTCTACAAGAATACTTCCATTTGGGTTCCTAAGATACTTGTGACTAACATGCAAGGCCCCAAGTCTATTTGGGGACCTAAATCTAGCAACTAAACTTGTTTTGCAGGCATACTCCTCCGGTGGATCAAGTCGGGTGCTTGATAGTGGATGTACAAATCATATGACTGGAGAAAGGAGTATGTTCCAATCATATACCCCAAAGGTGGACTCAAATGAGAATATTATCTTTGGAGACAATTCTAAGGGGGATGTGCTTGGTCTCAGTAAAGTTGCTATAACCCTTGAGCATTCAATTACAAATGTTTTGCATGTTGATTCGTTGAGCTACAATTTGTTATCCGTTTCTCAGTTGTGTGAGATAGGTTACAATTGTCTCTTTACGGATAAGGGTGTGGAAGTCTTTAGAAGGGAGGATTCCTCTATTGTCTTTACGGGTCGTTTAAAGAATAAGCTTTACCTAGTTGATTTCAACAAAAGTAAAGCCAATCTTGAGACCTGTTTAGTGGCAAAATCTAGCATAGGTTGGCCTTGGCATCGCCGACTAGCCCATGTTGGGATGAGGAACTTGGCCAAACTTCAAAAGGATGAACACATTCTTGGACTAACAAATGTTCACTTTGAGAAAGATAGGATATGTAGAGCTCGTCAAGCCGGAAAGCAAGTTGGCGTACCTCACCCACCAAAGAGCATCATGACCACCACACAACCATTGGAGCTCATCCACATGGATCTCTTTGGACCGGTCGCCTACCTAAGTATCAGGGGTAACAAATTGTCAACGAAAGCTAGTCGGCAGTCTACCCTGGGGTATACCCATGGTAGTAGTTTATCGGTAGACGGTGCGCAAGCTACGAACTCGATGGAGATGCAAGACACGGACAAGCTTTTTATCCAGGTTCGGCCGCTGTGTGGGCGTAATACCTACGTTCTGCATCTTGTTGTATTGATTTGTGTCGAGAGAATAATGTGTCCTAAGGGGGTCCTTTGCCCCTCCTTATATAGTCCGGAGGGCAGGGTTACAGATCTGGAAATTAATCCTAGTCGGTTACAACTGCCATAGATAGTTCGATATCAATTCCTATTCTAACCGACTAGAATCCTGCTTGATCTCCACGTCTTGTTTCCTTGCGCAAAACTCTGAGCAGTCAAATCAAGCCTCAAACTCATCTCGTAATGGACCAAGCCTCCTGGCCCAAGTCTAGCCGTAAGGGTATAGGGGTTTATACCCCCACAGCTAGTCCCCAAGCACCGTGTATTGTGATGTAACACGCCGCCTTGAGCTTCTTCGATCAGTAAGGCTTGACATCTTCGATTAGCATGAAAGTCATCCAAACAGTTGCAACAATATTTTGACCAACTCAAAAAATAGTTGACCAACATTGACGTCGAAGAAGCAAGTTGTTCGAAGAATGCATGGTGCTCTTGAGAAAAAATATTTCTTTTCTCGATGAAGTGTGCCCACTTTACTTTTATAAAAAGTACAGTCTTCCAAAAAGCAAGCATATTCACCGCAAGGTGAAGTGTGCCCACTTAGTCCCCGAGCCTGGTAGTAGGTGACGTAGGCATGTGGTGCCAGGGTCAAAAGAAAAGTCCTTAAAGAAATTCTAAAACTGAGATGCATCGCCAGATGCATCGTACTGATGTAGTCCCCGAGCTTCCTGGAAGGCGAAGTATGAGCCTTGTAGCAAGGTCTAAAAAATTAGAACTATCCAGTCCCCGAGCATATCATGCTCGTTTGCCATCGTATAGACTAATTGACCAGTCCCCGAGCATATAACGCTTGGCGATCATTACAGTCCCCAGTTCTCAAAACTGGCAGACTGGTCGACCAGTCCCCGAGCGTATAGTGCTCGGTGGTCGGTGCAGTCTCCAGGTCTCCAAACTGGCAGACTGGTCGACCAGTCCCCGAGCGTATAGTGCTCGGTGGTCGGTGCAGTCTCCACGAACATCCGTCCTCCACCAATTTTTGTCTGTTATTTTGAAAAAAGGGCATCTTGACACATTAATGTGTGACGTGACGAGACGTCCTGACGCATTGTCAGATGGCTGCGTGAAAAGGTGCGCCTGGTAACTGTGCAGCCGCTCTTTGCACGGTTCAAGAAAAGGAAACCATCAATTATACAAAATGGCGGCCGTATTAACTGCCGGTAATTGTTGAAAACCGAAACGCCGCGTCCGCCGCTGGACCCGCCCACTTCCCAAGAATGCGGGAAGTGGGAGGGGTGGAGTTGTTGCTTATAAAAGCTTGACATTGCCCCCGTATTCTTTTACCCTGCCATTGCCTTCTTCCCATTCTTGCCATTCTTGCCTTCTGCAATCACCGTCAGTCCTCCCAACTCGCAGTCGTTCCCGCAGCATCAATGGCGAAGAGTGACTCCAAGAAGAGGGCCGAGCTGATGGCTAAGGAGTGGAAGAAGTCCCGGAGCAGCAGGAGGTCCCTCAACGACCTCGTCAGTATGGGGCTGCTGCACAGCCAAGAGCTCGGCGGCTGGAGGGCGCCAGAGGGGGAGAGCTACCCTGACCCCCATGCCGGTGAGATCGTGGTTTTTGAAGATTTTTTCAAGAGGGGCTTTGAGATTCATGTCCATCCTTTTCTCCAGGGGCTTCTTCTTTACTATGAGATCGGGATCTGCAATCTACACCCGAACTCCATTCTTCTTATTTCTACTTTCATCCATCTGTGCGAGGCCTATGTTGGGATAGAGCCGCACTTCGATCTTTTCCGCTACCTTTTCTATTTGAGGAAGAAAGGAGCAGTTGGAGGCTCCAAGATTGCAGGTGGAGTATACCTCAATCTGCGTGACAGAATGAAGAACGGGTATCTCAACTGCGCGTGGAATACTTCTCTCACCGAATGGTACAAGAAGTGGTTCTACGTTAGGGAAGAGTCGGGCAGCTCCACGTTCTGCGAGGTGGGCTACATTCCCGAGAAGAGGGTCAGTTGTACAGACCGCCCACAGTTCGCTGGTCAGGTAAAAGACCTGATGAAGCTGATCAACTGGTCGCGTTTAGACGGGCCAGGAGTGGTCGGCAACTTCATCTGTCGTCGGGTGATGCCCTGCCAGAAGAGGGTACACTCGGCGTACGAGTACGCGGGGAGCCAGGACCGGACCAGGATGAGTCCCCTAGTTCTAGAGAAGGCAGAAGTGCAACAGCTGTTGACCGAGCTGTTAAACTTTGCAGACAACAGCTTCGTTCGAAGCGGTGATCGGGTGCAGGCCTTCAAGCTGGGGCGACCAGCTCCTAAGGTAATGTTACTGACTGATGTTACCTCCTTAGTACTTGTTCTTCCAGTTGTTGACTTGTCTTTGATTGTGTTGCAGATTGGAGACGTTGACCGGTGCGCGGTGTACATATCGCTGGCACCTGGCATGGAGAATCCCGCGGGAGTAGACCCGCCAGAGGATGACGCTGCTCGGTGTGCTCGATACTCTAGCAGCGAAGAGGAGCAGAACGATCCCGCCCCGACCACCGAAAGAGAGTGGCGGGGAAAAGGCCGCTGGCAGCAGACCCCTCCCCTATAGAAGCGCTGCCAGCAGAGAGCAGCCAGGCGCCGAAGCGCCGTCGGCTCGTCCGAATCACCGACGACGACGACGACGACGACGAGGAGGCCGCGCCTTCTTTGGTCCGGAGGCCGCGCAATCGTCCGGACGTCGCGCAGGCCACCACTGGTCGGTGTTGGGTATTTTAAACGCAAATAGAAAAATCCGCAAGCGCACGGATACCGATGTAGCTTTCACCCGGGAGTATTCCAGAGTATCGATTTTCCACAGAGAACGTGAGTGTACTAATTAAGATCCAAGATCGCCCAAGGATAACTATATGATTATTTTTTGGTGGGAAGAGAGGAAGTTTCCTGAGAGTTCTCTAGTTGATCTAAGAATCAAGAATTACTTCAAGATTATCTATATCGGGACATCAGAGCACTAACCACAGAAAGAGATGAGAAGGGGGCTAGGAAGGTTTGACTACGGTCCTACAAACACCGATCCGAACGTGGTGGAATACGTCGACCGTTAGGGCTGTCACTACCCTAAGGCTACCACAACAATCCGCAGGATTGGGTGCAATTCCAGGTAATCGCAAGACTAAACACCACGTCTAATCTATTAATTACTACTCTAATGTTTCAAAGACTAGAGCACTTGATGCAAGCGGGAATCCAATAAATAACTTGAATGTAAATAAAAGTAATTAGAGAACTCAGGAGTTATGAGTTGAAGAACCTGGAGAACGATGAAGAACGAACCAGATGCTGCAAAAGTACAATGTTGAGGAAGATCCGACAGATCCGGCTCCTCCTCCGCTCTCCTCTTCTCTCTCCCTATTTTCTGGATTACAACTAGAACTAACTAGAACTAGAACTAGAGGAACTAGAACTAGAACTAGATGAACTAGAACTAGATCTAGATGAACTAGAGGTAGAACTAGAAGAACTAGAGGGATCCTCTCTACTTGGATGAAGAATTGAAACCCTAACTTTGATTCTATAGAAGAGGTATGATCTCCAGGGGCCAGGGGGGTCTAGTTTTATAGTCCCTTCAAGTGAATCTGGACCGTCGGATCAAACCGACATTGATCGTGTGGTTTTCCTTGAAGTATTAGGTCGGTGGAGCATGATCCCCGAGTTGTACCCTGATTGGGCAGAACAGGTGGGCGGGCGCCCTCAGGACTAGGGCGGGCGCCCTGTCCCTGAGGCCTCTCGTCTTCCGCTTTGTTCCCGTGGCTTCTGGAGTCTTCTAGATGATAGAAAATTGCGCGGCACGTTAATATCTCTATGTAAACCCGACGTGTGGGCCTTTCTTCCGTATTTCCTGATAACCCCCTGCAGAAATACACAAACACCAAAACTTGTGGAATTCTGTCAGATAAAACCCTAAGTCTAGGTGTTGGTTGCATTTGGACCCTTTTCCATGATTAGTTCATGGTTAAATGTGAGCATTAAGGACCGTCATCAAGCTCCCCCAAGCTTAACCTTTGCTCGTCCCTGAGCAAAGATGAACTCAAGAGTTTCTGCAGTGGTTTCATAACTTAAAGATACACGTGCGTTTAAACAAGATCTCATCTCTGGTTAAAGTAAACTGTTAAGACTTAAAACTTACTCATTTACCTTTCACCATGGGACTTGTAACCGTCACTTCTGTCTTGAGCAGTTAAAAGATAGAACGGTCTAGTCAAGCACCATGTCTCTTGTTCTTCGATTAACTATAGCTCTGGAGTTTTTGCAGATTTTCAAATAAAACTCAGAGATTCCTTGTATGACTCTCTCTAGTCTCTCTTTTGTGGTATTTCTGGATCCTTACCAAGGCAGTATTGGTATATGCCTTCTCTCAAAGTATGTGGTATTTGTGGTATAAGGCATAGTGGCATTGCCTTCTCTCTCACCTTACTCTAATAAGGCTTTTGATATCTGGAGCTCATAGGTGGGAGACAGCTAATACATACTTACAAGACATTTATTGCATAGTCAAACCATGGATCCAGAAGAACAAGTCAATAAGTCAAATCAAGATGTGCATGTGTGGCGAATGAATGATGCATGGTAATGATGGTGATAACAATGGTGAAAGTCTAATTCTACTTATGCTCTTTTGAGGGGATACATACCTTTCTTGCTCTTTTGAAACTTTTGAAGAGAATGAGATGCTCTATTTTTTTTCTTTTTCTTTCCTCTCAGGTGGGTATCTTGTACCCCTAATTCTACTGTCGGACACTCGTCCATTTTTACCTCTCGTCTCACTTTTTTTTTCTTTTCTTTCGAGGTTCCGGGCACTTGCCCCTTTTTATTTCCTCGTACTCTTTTTTGTTCTCTTTTTTTTCTTTTTTTTAGAGCACTCATCTCTTGAACTAACGTAGCAAGTGGTAGTAACCAAGATAACTTGAGCATTTATTTCACAGGGGAAAACAGAAATATTTTTGGCTATTCTCTCCCGGATTAGGAGTAGAATATTTTTGGGTGGTTCTGGAGATGGAAATGGATGGATATATGTGGATGCGTACTTCCGGAGTAGAAGCAGCATGTGTGAGTGAACATGCAAGTGAATCTTGATTTAACCACATGACAAGCTCCTAAGGGTCTACACAGCTTGACCACACTCAATGCTCATAAGCAGTAAATAGTAAATGTGTGGCTCATAGTCTAATAAGCATGTATATATGGCTGTGGTAGGATTTTAAACTCTCATCATACAGGAACTCATCATGCAATATTTTAAAGATTTTAAAGATAAAATTCTCCAGAATTCTAGCATCTCTAGGAACAGAAAAACAGCAGCTCAACCTTTCCATATCATATCCGTTAACGACTTAGACTTTAGATCAAGTACTCTCCCCACAAGTTTAGGTTTAGAGCAAATCTTAATTAATAACAGTCATGCCTAAACTTGAGAGAGATTTCAATTTAAGAACTAGTCATAGGAGAGCAACTATTCATCATTTCCATTTTAGAGCTTATCATGAGGGTTCATAGCAAACTTTATTTATTTATTTATTTAGCAAACTAAGCAAAGATATATATAAGCACAAAATTTTTATTTGGGTTTTTATGATTATGCATCTTTTTATTATTTGAGTGAAATATAAACGTGAGTAGAACACTTAGCTGGATAAATGGGGGTGCTCTCCCCCAAGCTAGATTTTTACGTAATTTCTTCTGATGTAACTAGCAGGTGGCGGAGGTGTATTTGAATATCGGCAGCACCCTGACAGCGATTAGGATGTCCTCCGTCTGCTAGTCTTCTTTGATCCTTGAATTCTGTGGAGCTCAAATAGACAACAAAGCTTTGTGGAACTAGTTAAGTGTTAGCATAAATATCTACCCTTTATCATGTTGAGCCTCCTCAATAAATGTTACTCATTAGTAGGATCATAATTTTATTTTTATAATTTTATTTTTATAGGACAGGAATATATTTATTTCATTTTTATGCCACCACAGTGAATGTACTTATGGGTTTTATGCCATGAGCATACTCACATGGGGCTTTCTATTTTTAACATTTTTATTTTCTTTTCAAGATGATATAAACCTGATTAACTAAGCAAACTATTTTAAAATAATTGAAAGGAAAAAGATAACTACCAAGTTTACCTCTTGGCAAGGCGTTCGGTGTTTTTAAGTCCTCCGAACTGGACTCTCTGTTTTCTCAATCGTCCTAGGATTCGCTGGACGGCGTAGTCGGTGGTTCCGGCGGTGCCTCCTCTTCGTGTATAACTATCTTCTCTCTACACACCTGACTCGGTGCTACGGTCTCCTTAGGACAGTTCTGTTCAAGCTGTATGTCTTCAGACCTTACAACTTCTCCTTCATAGTCTACCCATCCGTCCTTGATGATTTGCCTCCTCTGGTTGCGGTTGCGTCATCGTCTTCTTATCCTGACCTGCTTAGAGTCTTCAACTATATAGTTAGAGTCAGTAAAATAGCAGCGTACCTTCTCAGAGGGGAAGTGCATGTGGACTTCTCCGGTTCCAATGTAGATGATTGCTTTAACAGTGCTGAGGAACGGTATTCCAAGGATGATGGGTGGATCGTACTCGTCTTCTCCCATGTCAATAACCTTCAATCTTTCAGAATGTCTGATCTGCCATCTGGAGCTGAATGTATGTTGGTTGTAGGGACATGGTTCCATACAGGAGCTGATAAGTGACTGCGGCCATTATGTTGACATTAGATCCGGTGTCGTAGAGTGTCTTCTGAAAAGAATATCCATTGATTGTGCACTCGATGCTTGGGACACCAGGGTCGTCCTTCTTGATCAAGAAAGGTGACTTGAGTTGACGATCTTGACCTCCTTGAGCTGTAGTGACCATCTTAGCTGACTCGGTACACATTTGCTTGTTCTTGTTCCTCCTGTTGGTCCTCTTCCTTGGTTCATGTCGGGATTGCTCTGGGATTTGTGTAGTCTTGTTCTTGAAGGAAAACGCCTCCTTCCTTCCCTTGATGTAGAAACTGATCTTGGTAGCACTAGCGTAGATGATAGCTCCCGAGGTGTTCAGGAATGGCCTCCCTAGGATGATGGGTGCCCTCTCATCACTACCAGTCTCTATCACCATGAAGTCTGCTGGGTCGTACAAGGTACCAACTCGGACGTAGAGGTTCTTCAATATTCCCTTTGGGAAACTTAGCGTACGATCTGCAAGCTGCAAACACATGGCTGTTTCTAATAAAGGATGTGTAGAGAATTTTTCATAGAGTACCCTGGGCATAATGTTGACGCTGGAGCCAAAGTCGCAGAGTGCTTCTGGAACGTCCACCATGCCGATGGAGATCGGGATGACGGGGCGTCCGGGATCGCCTCTCTTAACCAGCAGAAGGTCAGCAATTGCTTCCACGGGTTACTCCAGTAGTTACGTCCTCAAGCATCTCAGGGCAGTGGTTGCCTGAGTGTCCAGTCTCTCCAGTGTGTTTGTGCTCGTAGATCTAGGTTCTTCACTTGGTGGAGTCTGGGAGTTGTAAAAGTCCTTCATATTTTGCTTCGAAGTGTACCTGCTCATAAAGACAAGGCAGAGATCAAGTGCATGGGCCCTGTTGGTGGAAAACACCAACAGAACCAAAAGTGTATTTGTTCTTCTCTAACCTTAAGCATTGTGAGCAAGACAAAGTTGATGCATAATAAGATCATGAGTGTAGCATTTAAAACATTCGTTAGATCAGATCACTCAACCTAATGGAAAGATAATCTATTTATACTTATGTTTATATATATATATATATATATATCTTCCAAAGATTGAGTGTGCAACATTTTAGCTCATATGATTAGGAGTGTGGGATCACAAAGGTGGAAGGACTAAACATATTAAATCGATTGGGTTGGTTAATCTAGAGTTGTAAATCATACATGTTTGTCTCTTTTACTCATGTGAACGCCAGAACCAAGGAGAAGCTTATAAAAGTGATAGTCAAGTACTTTAAGATGTTACCTTACTTGAAGAGTGATGGTACAGTATCACCTTGTGGAAGCTTTCCTCTCTTAGCGGTTGTGCATCGTGTTTGTGGCACCCTCCATGGATCATCTCTTGTGAGCTATGCCTTGTGTAAATTGTTAAACTTCATGTGTGTCTCTCTTTGTCTCCAATGTGAGTTTATCTCAGGACTTCCCAGGTCGATATTGAAAGTTTTCCTGCAGGGGTTAGTCCAACAAAATATACCAATGTCTACACAAGCAGTTTTTAGTTCAATAACCAAACTAGACTCCATGTCTAATTAGATTAAGGAAGGCTGTTTAACCTAAGCACCATGCTTAATTTAAAAACCAATAGAAGTATGTACAGTACTTCCAAACTAACACTTACTAGGATAAACAAAGGTAGCGTGATGGCTTTTATAGAGATGTACTCAAGTGGAGATGAAGTAGTGTGATTACTATTTAACAAATTGAGCATGTCTCAAAGGTAGGGACAACCAACATAGCAACATGGCAAATGATGTTTTTATATAAAGTACTCCCCCAAGCTTGAATTTTGCAAAATTCAAGTTTGGATGAATTTAATTCAATGTTGTATGATGATTGGTTGTACATACCTTGTGCTTGTCATTCATCTGATCTTCTTGCTCCAATCCTAGAAAGGTTAATGACAAGAATACCCGAAGGAATTTTTTTACAATTATCCTTATATGCTCAATACACAAGGTAATGTTGCAAATAATTAAAAGCTCATGTTACGATCTGATCAGTGCTTGTTTTAGGACACTAAGCTTGTCCTTGGGAAACCATCAATTTATGTCAGCGAAGTGGTTTCCTCTCCAACGCTGACCTATATCAAGATCAACTCAACGAGATCTGCAAAATTTATTATAGACATATGCATCGACAACCGCCCTTTTAATGTTTTTATGAATAGAAAGGAAGAGGGGGTTGGAGATCTCGAATGTGGTGCTGTTGGAGAGACCAATGGATTGTGAAGATGTTGCATATGAGCATGGAGTAAATGAAGTGGCTATGAAATAAATTCCATGCTCATTAATGCTTAGAGTGAAATCCATGTGGTGTGGTGAAAATGGTAAGGTGAGTGTGGTATAAAAGGAAAAGAAAAAGGATACACGAACGACTTGGTTCGAAACTAGCACAGCTACCGTTCCCCGGCAACGGCGCCAGAAAGCATGTTGGGTATTTTAAACGCAAACAGAAAAATCCGCAAGCGCACGGATACTGATGTAGCTTTCACCCGGGAGTATTCCAGAGTATCGATTTTCCACAGAGAACGTGAGTGTACTAATTAAGATCCAAGATCGCCCAAGGATAACTATATGATTATTTTTTGGTGGGAAGAGAGGAAGTTTCCTGAGAGTTCTCTAGTTGATCTAGGAATCAAGAATTACTTCAAGATTATCTATATCGGGACATCAGAGCACTAACCACAGAAAGAGATGAGAAGGGGGCTAGGAAGGTCTGACTACGGTCCTACAAACACTGATCCGAACGTGGTGGAATACGTCGACCGTTAGGGCTGTCACTATCCTAAGGCTACCACAACAATCCGCAGGATTGGGTGCAATTCCAGGTAATCGCAAGACTAAACACCACGTCTAATCTATTAATTACTACTCTAATGTTTCAAAGACTAGAGCACTTGATGCAAGCGGGAATCCAATAAATAACTTGAATGTAAATAAAAGTAATTAGAGAACTCAGGAGTTATGAGTTGAAGAACCTGGAGAACGATGAAGAACGAACCAGATGCTGCAAAAGTACAATGTTGAGGAAGATCCGACAGATCCGGCTCCTCCTCCGCTCTCCTCTTCTCTCTCCCTATTTTCTAGATTACAACTAGAACTAACTAGAACTAGAACTAGAGGAACTAGAACTAGAACTAGATGAACTAGAACTAGATCTAGATGAACTAGAGGTAGAACTAGAAGAACTAGAGGGATCCTCTCTACTTGGATGAAGAATTGAAACCCTAACTTTGATTCTGTAGAAGAGGTATGATCTCCAGGGGCCAGGGGGGTCTGGTTTTATAGTCCCTTCAAGTGAATCTGGGCCGTCGGATCAAACCGACATTGATCGTGTGGTTTTCCTTGAAGTATTAGGTCGGTGGAGCATGATCCCCGAGTTGTACCCTGATTGGGCAGAACAGGTGGGCGGGCGCCCTCAGGACTAGGGCGGGCGCCCTGTCCCTGAGGCCTCTCGTCTTCCGCTTTGTTCCCGTGGCTTCTGGAGTCTTCTAGATGATAGAAAATTGCACGGCACGTTAATATCTCTATGTAAACCCGACGTGTGGGCCTTTCTTCCGTATTTCCTGATAACCCCCTGCAGAAATACACAAACACCAAAACTTGTGGAATTCTGTCAGATAAAACCCTAAGTCTAGGTGTTGGTTGCATTTGGACCCTTTTCCATGATTAGTTGATGGTTAAATGTGAGCATTAAGGACCGTCAACAGTCGGGTGACCAGCGACCCGCCTGCACCGCACGCTGAGCCGATGTGCATCGTAGAGACGGGGGCGCAGGCACCGACCGGTAGGACCAGGAGGAGGTTCACCGCAACACACAGGCGCTCTGACCTGTAAGTTTTCGATCTTACTTTCGTACTGCGATATTTTGCGTTTTGTTGCTGTTTTTTGACATTGTTTAAATGTCGTCTTGTTGTTAGCGCGGCATCGGACGTCGACCCTGACCACATTGCTGGCCAGAGGGCAGCCGAGCCTGTTGCCGCCGTTGGGGACACCGTGCCACAGACCACAGAGCAGCACGCGGCGACAACCGCGGCTGAGAGCGTCGAGGAGCATCCAGTCCCTACGAGGAACAAGGAATCTGCAAGGACACCTTCTCCGAGCAACATTGTGGAGGAGGAGAGCAGAGCCCCAACTCCTCCACCAGCTGAAGAAAGGGGAGTCCCAACCCCGCCCCGAGCAGGGGCCTCTTCGCCTGTAGGCTCCCCTAGACTGGGTCAGGGTCCGGTGATGCCTGCGACCACGGCTGGTGGCAGTGTGGCGAACGAGGAGACCCGGGCGGCCTCTGACGATGAAGTGGAGGAGATCCAAGGTCGTCCCCGTGATGGTCGCCAGCACGTCTATGTGTGGCGCCAACGCGGGGACCACTTCATTGGACATGAAGAGCTCGCGGAGACGGAGGAGGCCACGAGGGTGGAGCGCGCTGTGAAACGTCTTGTGGACGACGTTAAGGTAAGCGGTCCCATGCACTGCTCAATGCTTAAGTGTAGTGTTCCTGAATTTGGTGTGTACTCTTCTTGTAGGGCGCAATGAAAACGGCAAAGTACCAAAAAAGGTGCTTCGACCAGATTGAGGGCATCGTGGCCGAGAACAAGGCCCTGTCCGCGGAGGTGGATCGGCTTCAGTAGGAAGCCGGGGAGAAGACGGCCGAGATGAGTGCTCAGGAAGAGCGCCTTCTCGACCTCAATCGGCGGTTGGCCGACCATGATCGGCAGAGGAGAGGTCAGTCATGTATTCCGAGCAGCTGTATGTAGCCATGTAGTCGGTTTTGTTGACCGGGGATTGTTCATGTAGACTTGGAGGAGGAGGTTGCACGCCTCCGGCAGGAGAAAGAGCAGCTCTGCCAGGAGCTTGCCGGGGCACTGGAGGCCGGGCGCCGAGCTGGCGAGGAGCTGAGCAACAGGAATCGGGAGTTGTCCGATGATAATCGTGCTACCCCTTTTTTCTTTGGTCACTCAACGCTCCTTTTCTGACCTCATGTTTGGTTCGTAGTGCTCAAGGTGAATACCAAGAAACATCTTGACGAGCTGATCAAGGACTGGGACTCCTGGAAGACTAATTGCATCAAGCTTTGGAGAGGAGTGGCCCCGGTTCTTGACTTGATCAGCCCCGAGCTCCCTGAAGACCAGCCTCACGCACAGAGACTGACGCCAGTTGAAAAGGCGCAACGGGCGTGGGACTGGCTCCAGCAGTTCGTCAAGGACGCCGGGGAATTCGCCGGTGCGCACGTCCTCAGCATGGTGCGCGCCCACTATCCTCTGGTCGACCTGTCCAGGCTGGAGAGAGGCTACCTCAAGGAGGTTGGTCCGCAGGAGGCAGACGACCTTCGCGCTGGCCTGCTAAACTTGTCGTCGACAGTGATCGACGACATCAACCTTTGCGGGACGGCCATTCCCCCCGACCAGCCGGGATCAGACAGGTCGGCCAGGGAGTTGTCGGGAGCGTCCCTTGCCGGAGATGGGTGGTCGACGCCTGCGGTCTCGACCAGCCAGGCGCCGGTGACCCCGACCCCTTCGTCTGAGCAGCAAGGCCGAGCGGGTGATCAGCCCGAGCAGTAGGCTGTTGGGTATTCTTAACATAATTACCAAAAGTAGACTAAGTTCTCTAAATCTAGTAACGGTGCCAAAAATGCCAAACCTATCCCTCACACCACTTAAGCCAAGTTATCATCCCAGCATGATATGAGAGACGCGGTATTGAAATATGCAATTGCTCTTCTAAATAAATAATGAATGGGATCTGCAAGCGCACAGATTAATACCGATGCAGCATTTTAACCGGGAAGTATTCCAGGTATCGTTATTTATATTTTTACCACTGGGAAGGGATTAACAATAATCAATATTGATTACAGAATAGAATATGAGATTGAGCATCTATCATTGCATATGTAATTGAGAACATTTATCTAACTCTTCGTACAGGGATAAGTGTCACATAAAAGATATATGAAATAATGAATAGTGACAAGGATAACTAATCTGAACTAGCCACATAATAAATATGATAAGCACCTCAATTAGATACTCTAGAAAGTCATTAGCATGGTATTAGAATGAACTACAAGAATATTCTCAAAGTTATTCTCAACTATATAGTTTAGCATATCATAGTTAGTGCAAGCATACTTAGCAATCATTGCGAGACAAGACTACGCCCATGCATAGTGATATTAGCAAGGAATATGAGAAACATAGCAATCACTCCCCTGTAATAATGTTGCACTGCCAGCCCAATACACAAGAGGGGGACTATATAAGAATCAATGAATCTGTCACTATCACGAACCACCCCACGATCTGGCATATTGGGTACAATCGCAGATAAATACGGTATAAGCACCACGCCAACACAAATCTATCATTTACCCATGGATCCAATGGATAAACGCTATACGATCCTAAGGATGTATATAGATCCAATCTAACTAAGCCAAGTACATAACTATGATAAACTAAGAACAATATAATCTTGAATATAAGCAAGTAGAGCAAAGTCATAAGCAATATATTGAAGTAGAACAAAGTCATATTCATAATACTGAAGAACAAAGATAATTAGAAAGCAATTAGAAGCACAATTAGAGAATTACCAAGAATCCTCTTGACAGATCCGGAAACCAATCGAAGATTGACTCCTTCTAGTTCTAATCCTATGTAGCTATGCTAATCTAGATATCTAATTGATGTGGTGGCTCTAATCTTGATCAGAGGCTTCTTCTCCCTTGAGGAATAATGAATTAGGGTTGAGAGCCTCTCTCCTCCAGGGGCCAGGGGGTCTGGTTTTATAGTCCCTTCAAGTGAATATGGGCCGTTGGATCAAACCGACTTAGATTGTATGGTTTAGATTCATCCTTTAGGTCGGTGGAGATCTCCCGCGAAGCAGAGTCCTGATTGGACTCAGCAGATGGGCGGGCGCCCTGATCACCTGGGCGGGCGCCCAGGGTCAGGCCCCGTTTCGCCTCCGCTTCGGTCTCGTGGCTTCTGGAGTCTTCTAGATGTAAGATAATTGCGCGACACGTTAATATCTCTATGTAATCCCAACGTGTGGGCCTTTCTTCCGTATTTCTTGATAACCCCCTGCAGAAATAGACAAATACCAAAACTCGTGGAATTCTGTCAGATAAAACTCTAAGTCTAGATGTTGATTTCATTTGGATCCTTTTCTTTATTTATTTGATAATTAAATTTGATACTTAAGGACCGTCAACATAGGCATGTAGGATAGTCTGTAGAAGTAGACTAGGAAACGCCCAGCGGGGTGTTTATTGTAAACTTTGTATGTAAAGTTTGTAATAAAGTTTGATTTTGTCATGACCATGATTTTGAGCGCTGCAATGTTATCTGAGTGATGTACCACTGTGTTTGATTAATAATCATTAAGGATCTTCGCCGCAGAGGAAGATTGTTGTGCTCGTCGAAAGCTCTGCGTGTAAACAATATATAGCGAAAAGAGAAAACTTTTATTATTGCTAATTATAAGAAACTTACAAGCAAAAGGTACTGGAACTTATGGATAGAAACGGCACAGTTTGTCTATGTGCTAAGAATTAGGCAAGCGTGTCCCGTCTGGATACGCCAGTTTGTAGGATGTAGGGCGTGTGACTTCGGCGACCACGAAGGGTCCTTCCCAAGGTGTGGATAACTTGTGCGCTCCTTCCTGGCTTGTTTTCCACTTTAGTACCAGATCATCGACCACAAAGGAATGTGGATTCTAAGGACGTAGCGTAGTTTGTCCTTGTTAGGCGACACAAAGAGTATCCCGGCGCCGGCACCGTTGATGTTCAAGGACCCGTCGAAGAACATTGACCAGTGGTCGGAGATGTCGGAGACGGAAGGTTCATTGAGGTCCGTCCACTCTGCGATGAAATCGACCAGGGCCTGAGACTTCACGGTAGTGTGGCTCTGGAAATCCAGGGAGAATGGGCATAATTCCATTGCCCATTTTACAATTCTGCCGTTGGCGTCCTTGTTGCGCAGAATGTCCCCCAGAGGGAAGCTAGTGGTTACCAATACCCGGTGGCCATCGAAGTAGTGCTTAAGCTTCCTGGACGTTATTAGGATGGCGTATATGAGCTTCTGTATCTGTGGATACCTGGTCTTGGACTCGTTTAAGACTTCGTTTATGAAATAAACGGGTCTCTGGACCTTGTAGACGTGGCCTGGCTGGTCTCGCACGACTACTACTGCCGTGGAGACAACCATGTCTGTTGCTGCGATGTAAAGGAGTATGTCTTCATTGGGCTGAGGGGCTGTGAGAACAGGCGGTAAGGTGAGGAAGGTCTTGAGCTGGGTGAACGCAGCGTCAGCTTCCTCTATCCAGGAGAATTTTTCCGACGCCTTCAAGAGTTTGAAGAAGGGGAGGCCTTTTTCTCCTAGCCTAGAGATGAAACGACTGAGGGCAGCCATACATCCGGTGAGCTTCTGAATATCCTTGAAATTCTTAGGTGGTTGCATGTCGAGCACTGCTTTTACTTTTGAAGGATTCAGTCGTATGCCGTCGCGGCTGACGACGTTGCCGAGTAGTAGATCGGAGGGGACCCCAAAGATGCACTTTTTGGGGTTAAGCTTCCACTTGTATTTGTTTAGTGCCTTAAAAGTTCGGTCTAGATTGGCGACTAGAGTGCTCGCATCCTTTGTTTTGACTACGATGTCATCTACGTAAGCCTCGACGAGGTCATCGCGAATCTCGTCGTGGAGGCACTGCTGGATGGCCCGTTGATAGGTGGCTCCGGTGTTTTTGAGTCCAAAGGACATGGTCGTGTAGCAATACGCGCCGAAAGGAGTGATGAAAGATGTTTTGATCTGGTCATCTTCCTTTAGCGAGATCTGGTGATAACTAGAGTAGCAGTCTAAGAAGGAGAGGAGTTCGCATCCGGCCGTTGAGTCGACCACCTCGTCGATGCGAAGGAGACCGAAGGGGTCTTTAGGACAGTGTTTATTGAGATCGGTGTAATCAACGCACATTCTCCATTCATTATTCTTTTTGCGTACAAGAACCGGATTGGCGAGCCAATCGGAATGATACACTTCTTTTATAAATCCGGCTACTAGAAGCCGTGTTATTTCTGTCCTAATAGCCTCCTTTTTGTCACGAGCAAACCGTCGTAGCTTTTGCTTGATGGGTCTTGCGGTCTTCGAGACGTTTAAGGAGTGCTCGATCAGGTTTCGTGGGACGCCGGGCTGTCTGCGGGTTTCCATGCGAAAACGCTAACGTTGTCCCTTAGAAACCTGACGAGCGCGTCTTCCTATTTAGGGTCCAGATTGGCCGCGATGAGGGCCGTCTTCTCGGGGCTGCCGTCGACCAGTTGTACTTCCTTGTATTCTTTGGACTTTGAATTCTTCCTAGCGATCTCCTGCTCGGGTAGTCGGAGCTGGTCGGGAGGGAGCTGTGCAGCTTGAGTTGCTGTTTCTGCCATGCGGATTGAAAGATCAATTGCTTCGGTGATCTTGAAGCTTTCCTCCTCGCAAGTGTATGCGGTGTAGACATTGCCCCTGACAGTTAGGACGCCCTTCTCTGTAGGCATTTTGAGGACTAGGTATGAGTAATGTGGAACTGCCATGAACTTTGTCAGCGATGGTCGGCCCAGTATAGCATGGTAAGTTCCATCAAAGTCGGCGACCACAAAGTTGACGAACTCTGTTTGAAAGTGGTCGGATGTTCCGAACTCGACAGGCAGCGTTATCTGTCCGAGGGGTACTGAACTTTGACCTGGCAGGACTCCCCAGAATTGAGCGTCGTAGGACTTTAGCTGTGCGGGGGTTATCTTGAGGGCAGGCAAGCTGTTGCGAAAGAGGATGTCAATGGAGCTTCCCCCGTCGACGAGCACGCGCTCGAATCTGATGCTGTTGATGCAAGGATCCAAGATTAGAGGGAAGCGTCCTGGCTCCGGGATGGCGGCCCACTGATCCTTCCTGCTGAAGGAGATATCCCTGTGCGACCAGGGAGGAAATTTCGGATCGGCGATCAGGCCATCCGTGCTGTCTATGTTGAGGTAGGCTCTCTTTAATAGCTTTCTTTCTCGCTTAGACTCGATGGAGACCTTGCCCCCAAAGATGGAGTGGACCACGTCGGTAGGACTGACATACTGGTGTCGTGGGTCCCTATCCTGGTCCTCGTCTTCGTCTTCGTGATCGCGCCCGTCCTGTTTCTCGTTTTTCTTGGCAGGGTCGTCTTGAGCAGCCCGCCGCGTGTAGATGTTTTTGAGGATGCGACATTCCTCCATCGTGATTTTGGATGCAGTTGGCATGGCCCCTTCAACGTCTTGTTGTAGTCTTCCTGGTAATCTCACCGCCCATTGGGACGCTTGACCGTATTCACCTCGTGGTCGTGGTCGCGAGGGCGCTTGCCTCTGAAGTCATCACGATTGTCACGCCGCCTGTCCCAACCTTCTCTGTGGTCACGGTTGTCGGGGTGACAATGGTTCCTGTTGTCGAAACGACCACGACTGTCGTCTCATCGAGGAGGCTGGTCGGGACCTATCGCATCGTCCCGGATGAGTTTTTCTGCGTCGTCGGCGTTGGCATAATTTTTAGCCAAGGCCAGGAGCTCAGCCATCATCATTGGCCTTTTGCGCAGTAGCTTGTTCCTCAGTGCTTCGTGGAAGCGTAGCCCCTTGATGAAAGCAGATATGGCCTTGTCGTGGGAAATTTTCAGGATCTTAAGATGCATATCCGAGAATCGTCGGATGTAATCGCGCAGAGGCTCATTTTTCCTGTCCCTTATCCTCTTGAGGTCGTACTTGTTCCCGGGCTGCTCGCAGGTAGCGATGAAATTGTCGATAAACGCTTGGTGCAGTTCTTCCCAGGAATCGAAAGAGTCTTCAGGCAGGCCTAGGAGCCATTGATGACCAGCCTGGTCGAGGACGACTGGGAAGTAGTTGGCCATGACGTGCTCATCTCCTCCTGCTGAGCGGACTGCAATCTCATAGAGAGTGATCCAGTTCTCTGGGTTTTCCTTGTCATCGTATTTTTTGAGTTTCTCGAGCTTAAAATTACGGGGCCACACGACCTGGCGAAGGTGTGAGGAAAACTGTCTCAGGCCCGGAGGACCGTGCGTGGCGTCATACTCAATGCGACGCAGGTTTTCGTGCACCGCTCTCTCCATGGCACGCCTATTGATGCGGTCCCGGGTGTCCTTGGGAGGGATGTTGTATCGAAGATCCCTGTCCTGGTTTACTTCCTGACCACGCCCACGATTCTGCTCGCGATAGCCGCCGGCGTCCCGACCACCATTGTCACGCCGTGAACCCTTTCGACGATTGTTGGGGGAACGGCTACGGTGGTGCTCGCTAGGTTGTGGTGAGGTCCGGCTGTGATGAGTCTGGTCGGAGGAGACCTCAGCGTAGGAGATAGCTTGGACCCTTTTAAGCAAGGTGGCTGTCTGTCCCATCGTGGCGATCAGATGCGCGCGTACGCTGGATCGGACACCTTGGCACTCGGGAGTATCAGGGAGTCGATCTAGGTTTGCCATGGCAACAGCCACGTTAGCGTTTGGCGTTTTGTAGACTTGCTGATCCCCGACCATGTCGAAAGCGTCGCTGAGGTTATGCGGCGGGAGTTGTTGTTCCTCGCCCGCGCGTCGTCGGGCGCGGTCGGCATTGCGCTGCTCGCGGAGCTGCCTCTGCTCATCTGTCTCTCCATCGATGACCGGTTCGTTGCCGCTTACATTGAAGACGAGATCTCCTCGCCGGGGTGGAAAGATCGGGAAGCGAGAGAGACCCGGAGGATACGGTGGTAAATCCAGGTCGTAGTCTTCGTTCTCGAAATTTATAACTTCGGTGGGAACGGATCCAGTGCTGGAGTTTGTGCTGGAAGCCTGGCCGTCCCGTAGTTCTTGGATTGTCACCATGTTAACGTAGTGACGAGCTAGTCGACCGCTCCGTTTTGGCAACCAACCTGCCCCGTTGAAAAGGGATTGGACGTGCTGTGAATAGTGAACGGCTGAGTGGTTTAGCCCGTAAGGGGAAACTTGATCTGTATCAGCCTTGAGTTTGATGGACCATCCTGAGGGGGTGGAAGTTATCGTCAGAGATGCACCCAGCCGTTCGTGTGTAACGACACGAGTTGGCTGGTAGGATTTGAAAAAATCCGTTGGCGCGGCTTGATCAGACTGGCGCGAGATCCCATCTACTAGTCGAGAAGCTTCGAGAAGCTTGAGATCGGCACGATCAAGGGCTTGAAAAAGGTCCGAGCCGTCGACTTTCTTTCCCTTGTAGCGAGGAAGTGGTGGTCGAGTGCTCGGTGTCATTGTGGTTGGAGCCGATGCCGCCGTTGTCCCAGATCGGATCTGGGTTTCTTCCGAAGCCGTGGTCGTGAGGCCGCCGCCGCGAGTCGTCCACGTGATCTGGCCGACAGTGAACGTGAGGCCTTCAGGCACGGCCGCAGAAGTTGGAACGATGACCATCTTGTTCGTCGGGAAAGCTGTACGCACACCCCCTACGTGGCGCGCCACTGTCGACGAAAGCTAGTCGGCAGTCTACCCTGGGGTATACCCACGGTAGTAGTTTATCGGTAGACGGTGCGCAAGCTACGAACTCGATGGTGACGCAAGACACGGACAAGCTTTTTATCCAGGTTCGGCCGCCGTGTGGGCGTAATACCTACGTCCTGCGTCTTGTTGTATTGATTTGTGTCGAGAGATTAATGTGTCCTAGGGGGGTCCCTTGCCCCTCCTTATATAGTCCGGAGGGCAGGGTTACAGATCTGGAAACTAATCCTAGTCGGTTACAATTGCCATAGATAGTTCGATATCAATTCCTATTCTAACCGACTAGAATCCTGCTTGATCTCCATGTCTTGTTTCCTTGCGTGAAACTCTGAGCAGTCGGATCAAGCCTCAAACTCATCTCGTAATGGACCAAGCCTCCTAGCCCAAGTCTAGCCGTAAGGGTATAGCAGTTTATACCCCCACACAAATATGGTCTTGTTATTGTTGATGACTATTCCCGTTTTACTTGGGTATTTTTCTTGTTTGATAAGTGTCCAGTTAGGGACAAAGTGAAGACATTTGTTAGAAGAGCTCAAAAGGAGTTTGGTCTCCCCATCAAGAAGATGAGAAGTGATAATGGTACCGAATTCAAGAACACTCAAGTTGAGGACCTTGATGAAGAGGGCATCAAGCATGAGTTCTCAAGTCCATACACCCCTCAACAAAATGGTGTAGTAGGGAGGAAGAACCGAACACTCATTGATATGGCAAGGACAATGCTAGATGAGTACAAGACTTCAGATTTGTTTTGGTGTGACACCGTCAACACCGCTTGCCATGCCATCAATCGCCTCTACCTACACAAGAAATTGAAGAAAACTTCATATGAGCTTCTAACTGGTAACAAACCAAAGGTGTCTTACTTTAGAGTGTTTGGGTGTAACTGTTTCATACTTAACAAGAAACCCAAAACATCTAAGTTTGCACCTAAAGTTGATGAAGGTTTTCTTCTTGGTTATGGATCAAATGAGCATGCCTATCGTGTTTTCAACAAAACCTCTGGGAGAGTTGAAATAGCCGTAGATGTCACATTTGATGAATATAATGGCTCTAAGTAGAGCAAGTTGATTCAAGTGTTGTAGGAAAGGAGGATCCACCTTGTGATGCAATCAAACAATTGGCTATTGGCGATATTAGACCACAAGAAGATGAAGTCACTGATGTGGTGGTTTTCCAAGCTGCTAGTGAACAAGTTTCCGCTGATGTACCTGATATTGAGGGGGAGCAAACCCCTGCTGCAGCACAATAGAGCAGTTGTGCCACACCTAAGAGTGGTAATGCCACACCCCCTTCAACAACAACAGCAAGTCCAACTCAAATTCGAGGACAAAATCTACAACCCATATTTGAAGAAGAAGAAGAAGCTGAAGATCTAGAAAGTGATTAAGAGGCCATCGAGCATCCAAGACTCAAGCAAATCATTCAACGAGATCACCCCGTCGACAACATCCTTGGGAGTCTTCGAAAGGGGTATTGACACGTTCTCATTTAGCAAATTTTTGTCAATATTACTCTTTTGTTTCTCCTGTGGAACCAGTCAAGGTTGAAAAGGCTCTTGAAGATGAGGACTGGGTGATGGCCATGCAAGAAGAGTTGAATAACTTTGAAAGAAATCAAGTTTAGACATTGGTGGAAAGACCCAAGACGAACGTGATTGGCACCAAGTGGGTCTTCCGCAACAAGCAGGATGAAAATGGAGTGGTGACTAGGAACAAAGCAAGATTGGTTGCTCAAGGCTACACTCAAGTAGAAGGCTTGGACTTTGAAGAAACATATGCACCAGTGGCAAGGGTTGAGGCAATCCGAATGCTTTTAGCCTTTGCTGCCCATCATGACTTCAAGCTATATCAAATGGATGTTAAAAGTGCATTTCTCAATGGCCCTATCCAAGAGCTTGTCTATGTTGAGCAACCACCGGGTTTTGAAGATCCCAAGTTCCCCAACCACGTCTACAAACTCCAAAAGGCGCTCTATGGGCTTAAGCAAGCACCAAGAGCATGGTATGAATGCCTTAAGGAATTCTTGCTCAAACAAGGCTTTGAAATAGGCAAAGCTGATCCTACCCTTTTCACTTGCAAAGTCAATAAAGATATATTTGTGTGCCAAATATATGTCGATGACATAATATTTGGTAGTACTAACCAAGAGTTTTGTGAGGAATTTAGTAGGATCATGACCAAGAGATTTGAGATGTCTATGATGGGTGAATTGAAGTTCTTTCTTGGTTTTCAAATCAAGTAATTGAAGGATGGAACTTTCATTAGCCAAACTAAGTACACCCATGATATGCTAAAGAAGTTTGACATGGCGCATGCAAAGCCCATAAAAACTCCCATGCCAACCAATGGACATCTTGATCTTAATGAGGAAGGGAAAGCCATTGACCAAAAGGTATATCGCTCCATGATCGGCTCTCTACTCTATTTGTGTGCGTCTAGGCCTGATATTATGCTTAGTGTGTGCATGTGTGCTAGATTTCAAGCTAACCCAAAAGAGTGCCACTTAGTGGCTGTTAAGAGAATCTTGAGATATTTAGTACACACTCCTAACCTTGGCTTGTGGTATCCTAAGGGCTCTAAGTTTGATCTACTTGGGTATTCGGACTCCGATTACGCCGGTTGCAAAGTGGATCAAAAAAGCACTTCGGGGACATGTCAATTCCTCGGACGGTCCCTAGTGTCTTGGAGTTCTAAAAAGCAAAATTGTGTAGCCCTTTCCACTGCCGAGGCCGAGTATGTTGCAGCCGGTGCATGTTCTGCTCAACTACTTTGGATGAGGCAAACCCTTCATGATTTCGGATGTCGTTTTACCAAAATCGCATTATTGTGTGACAATGAAAGTGCCATAAAGCTTGCAAACAATCCCGTAAGCCATTCAAGAACTAAGCACATAGATGTCCGACATCGCTTCTTGAGAGACCACGAAGCCAAAGGAGATATCGAAATTCGCCATGTGAGCACCGAAAAGCAACTAGCCGATATCTTCACTAAGCCTCTTGACGAGACAAGGTTTTGTGCTTTGCGTAGTGAGCTAAATATACTTGATTCTTGTAACGTGGTTTGAAATTTAGCACACCTTTAATTGATCAACTAGTATCTAGGCAAAAGGTTTGCAAAAAGGTTCATAATGTGGTTCAAAATGCTTTATCAAAAGAGAACTTGCATTTTATGGTCACTACTTGTTCTTGATTATTTGTTGCTCACCATAACATATTAAGTGTGTTGTATCCCTCTTTCTTCCTTTCTCACTTTTTGGTGCTTGTTGCCAAAGGGGGAGAATGAGAGGGGGGTACAATTTTTTTCCTTGCCTTGAATGATTGTGTGCATACTTATCATACGCATCACATATATTCTTGTGACACTATGTGCAGCACCCCACAGAAGCATGGATGTAGGGGGAGCCCCATCACTTAACTTTATATGTGAAACGTGAATTTTGGCCTCTTATGCCATTTTGAGAATTCAATTATCCATTCACATATTTAGGGGGAGTCTCTACACCCATGACTTCAAAATCTCAGTTATACTTTGAATATTTTGTAAGCTCTAGTTGTGTTGTCATCAATCACCAAAAAGGGGGAGATTGTATGTGCAATCAAGCCCTAGTGGGTTTTGGTGTTAATGACCACACAATTAGAGGACTAATGAGATTTGTTGAGATGACAAGCAGGTAAAATAAGAATGAGGATAACACATGAGATGTGAGATGGAAAAAGCCCAATTTACCAAATGTGTTGGTCCATTGATGGAGTTGAACGAAAACATTCGGTGAATTATAGCACTCCAAGTTTTCAATAGATGAATGGCGTTTCGACTCAAGTGGCTACAAAGTTTTTATCTTTTGTTGAGTTTTAGGAAACGCCACACTATCAAGAGGGATGCAAATTAAGTTGGTAAGATGAGGATAGGGGTGCTCAAGTCAATTTACTTAATGCGCATGAGAGACACACTTGCACTCACAGGCACTCAGGAAATTTCTTCTCGGCCAGGGTGACCCGGTAGTACCAACCCTCAGGGCCGGTGGTACCGGCAGTGCCAGCCTTTCTCCCGAGTTTTGCGAGAAAATGAACTACCGGTAATACCGGGCTCGGGCTGGTGGTACCGGCCAGCACCAGTAGTACCGGTGTGAAACACCGGTAGTACCGGCAGGCCAAATCTGCGCTGACTTTGGTTGTGGAGATTTGAACTGCCGGTGGTACCGGCCTTCCACCGGTGTTACCGGCAATGGTCGGTAGTACCGACAAAAGCCCGGTGGTACCGGTAGGCTTATTTCTCGCAAATCATAGAGTCTTCTTACCCTTAGATCTGAGGTAGCTGATGGTACCGGTGGTTGCCCCGGTAGTACTGGCAGTTGTTCAGGACCTATGTATAAATAGCTCTTCCCTCATTTCTGACTGTTGGCTCTTCCATTCCTTCGAATCCACATCTAAGAAAACAGTCTCCAAGCTTTGACTCACCCACTCTCTCTCCCTCTTTGCTCCTAGGCTTCAATCCTTGAGAGATTCAAGCTAGAGAAGTGAGATTAGAGAGTCGGGAGCTTCAATTCGTGACTTGGGCACTTGGTTTCTTCGTCTTGCCGGTTGGTTTGCATTTGTTACTCTTGGGTTCTTGGAACCCTAGCCAGCTAGGCGTTCTTCGTGGTTGCCCATGTTGTTTCATTTGTGAGGGCACCCCGAAGTGTTTGTATTACTCTTTGATTCTTAGTGGAAATCTCTAGCTAACCTTCGTGGTTGCTTGAGGGAGGAGGCCTAAGTGGTCGGACCTTCGTGGTCACCTCAACAACGAGGACGTAGGAACTCCTTAGTGGGGATTGCCGAACCTCGGGATAAATATCTTGTCTTGTTGTGGAGGTAACATCGACTATCCTTGTTCTTGTGTTCTTCATGTTCTTCCTCTCTATCCCTTTTCATAGGTGAACAAGGGCCGATCTACATTTTGGAGAAGAACTGAGTCAAGGGAACTTCCACATCATCCTCAACTACATCTAGGAGAGTGGGGTAACTCCCAGATCTAAAATCAAAACTCATTATACTCTGATTTTGTAGCTCTCTTAGGAGGCCGGTAGTACCAGCAGTTTGCGTCGGTAGTACCGGCTGTCTTACACCAGTAGTACCGGCCAAAACTGTCGGTGGTACCGACAGGCATTTAACTTCTGCAACTTGAGTTTTTGAGTTTCAAGTTTTTAGATAAGCCTATTCACCCCCCCCCCCCCGCCTCTAGGCTACCAAGGATCCTTACACAGTCGCCATGATGATCAACATAAGGGTCACACGACTCCTATAATATTGAGAGAAGAATGAACCGCTAACCTGAGTCTTTGGGAGCCGCCCCCACCTTGAACTTCTTGGCCATCGAGGGCTGGGCCTGTTCGAGCGGCCGCTTCAACCTAAGGAAAGGGGAATATGCGTAAGAGAGGCCGTAATCCAAGAAAATGCAAAGACGTCAAAAACAGGAACCCCGTTGTTAAGGCCTTACCCCACAGGAAGAGTGACCCGCCTGCCAACGCCTCGACCAGCTAGCCTCGGGCCGCCTCGTGTCGATACCCTGGACCTCTCACAGGCTGGTGCAGGCCTTGGCTCGGCGTCCCCCGCCAGGCGAGCGCCAGGGCTAGAACTCCTACGACCTTCCTCCCCCTAGCTCGAGGCCGCGGCACGACCACGGGTCAACGGCCCCTTCACCGCAGACTTAGCCCGAGGGCCCGCCTTAGATGCGGGAAGAGGTTGAGGGCGGGGGACGGCCCAACCCTGCGTAGGCGCTGGAGGGGTGTCGGCGCGAGAACGGCGCGGAGAAGACTCCCCTTGTTGGCCGTCACGGGACCCGCTCGACGCTCCCTTAGGGGCTCCCGTCATGTGTCGGCTCGCGGCGGGTCATCGAGGATCCTGTCGAGACGGGACGCCATCCCCTCAGAGTCGTCGCTATCATCGTCGCCCTCATCGCCGTCGTTCTCATTTGGAGAGTCCTCCTCAGGCTCCCCCCTTTGCCTGGACTTCACCCGACGTGTCTCCAGCTCTTGACGCTCGAGATTCTTCTTCTTTTCCTCTTTCTTTTTTAAGTCCTTTGCGGACTTCTGCTTTTCCGTGGACTCATGCCGCTTGTCACGATCGACTTCATCCTCCTTTACTGGAGGCTTCGAGGATCGAGCATCGATCGATCCCTGCACAAGCAAAGATAAGTCTTAAGAAGGACCCAAGAAAATCAAGAATCGAAGCCATAAGGGGGAAAAGGATTTACTAGGTCAATCGACCCCTTGTCGGGCCTCATAGGGAAGCCGTTGACGTGCTCAGGCTGGAAGTCACCTGCAACGGCCGCCCTGACTCTAGCTGCAACCTCTTCGTCCGCAGGAGCCTCGTTGGACATCCGGCACGCCTTGAGATCCTGGGACGAAACGCCGAGACCCATCTCATCCATCCTCAGTGGCCGAGACATCAACGGGAGAATCCTCCGATGATGGACAGCTGAGAGGACGAGCGCGGCTGTCAGGCCCTCCTTGCACAGCTTCTTCAGGGCATCGAGGATGGGGTCGAGCCGCGATTGGTGGGTCTGGACGACACCGTACTTCCAGTGGTCTGGGCGCTCCAAGATCAGGCGCCCGGTGTAGGCAGGGAGGAGGTCGTCGTCGTTCCACAGGTAGAACCATTGGTGGTCCCACCCGGCGTGGCTCGACGTCAACCCCACCGGGATGTACTCACGCGGCTTCTCCGCCTTGCCAGTCTTCAGCACCAGGTTGAGACACCTGGCCCGCACCAGCTTCCTCACCCCTGTGGTTCCACTGGGGGCATGGAAGAGCTCGCCCCCGTACAAGTGGAGCCACAAGTCCCAGTGTGGCATCATCCCGAGGTAACCCTCACACACCGCGGCAAAAACCGCCGCGGCGGTGATGGCGTTCGGCGAAAAATGCTGGAGCTCCACCCCGTAGTGGTGGCAGAGCGCCCGCATAAAATGACTCGGAGGGGAGCCCAGGCCATGGCGGTGGAACTTGGCGAAGGAGACCACATAGCCCTTGGGCGGCCTTGGCTCCTAGTGATCCACTACCGGCGCAACCCACTTCGGCCGTGACGAGGAAACGCGTGGACGCAGGAGCCCCTCCCTCTCGAGCTCCAACAGCCGGCGCTCCGTCATTGATGACGGGCGCCAGTCGTCGGCGGCTATGAGTCTCACCGGCATCTTCAAGAGGAAGGAGAGCGGCTTTGCTACTGCTCGAGGATGCACGCGCGTGAGATGGCAAGGAGGCAGAGACAAGAGCAGGGGCGAAAGGCGAAAGGAGCGATGGCAGAGAGACCCAAGGATATTTATAGACAGCAACCCACCAACGGATAGATCCGACAGATACGGTAACTCCCCTAGTAAATGCACCGCCTAACGGTCTTTATCTCTCTCTCACAGACGGGACGCTACGAATTCCACGCCAGTGCAGTGCTGCAACGGCTCCCGCCTGAAAAGGCGCGCCCAATGGGCAAAAAGGCGAATCGCCACGGCCTTTTCCTTCCCCTGTAAGCTAAGGTACGTATTCGTTACGGTGAAAATCTCGAGAGGTCGCAGGCTGACCCATCGAATGGGTTCGACAGCCGATCTCGAGTACCAGAGTCAGGGATGCCCAGCGAGTGGTCGAAAATCGAGGCCCGCCTCGAGAACTCGCTGGGGATGTCCAAGGTGGGGTCGAGACGGTCGAGAGGAATCCCCCTGAAGGGAGGCATCGAGCCGCTGGACTCTATCGAACGGGACCGGTAACCCCGACCATGTTGACCCCGCTTTATGAGAACGCCTCCGGGCTACAGCTGACCCCCTCGACGGGGCACAGGTTCTCACTTGGATTACCCGCTAGGAGCTCAATCTGGGGTAGATGGCGCTCGCTCCACCGGGAGTACGTCGTAACCCCAACGCGGAACCAACCAATCGAAGCCTCTGACTCACCCTCCATGACGAACGTCAAGAGCACTTCCGCAGATTGGGCAACATAAGCCCTCAAAGGAGTCACAAACTCCTCCAAGGGCTCGGGGGCTACCCCCGCGGGGTCGCTCGTGCGACCCCACGGAAACTCGACTAATAAGAAGAGGCTCTCCCCGAGCGCAAGCGCTCGAATAGAGACTCGGGGGCTACTGTCGAGGGTATCAGTAAGGGGTACCCTAACCGATGCACATGACGAGAGTGCCCGTATGTAAATCGAGGTCCCCGACTCGACGCCCCCTAGTCGCATACGCGAGTGTCGACGTCGTAGCCTCGAACACGGAAAGAGAGTCGTGCGAACTAGCCGGGGCTCGACCAAGCGGCGACCGTCGAATATGGAAATAGGCTCGTACGAATCGAAAGGCCTCGAGCGCAAGGACGCTGCCCGCCGCCTGGCCCGTTCTCACCTAACCCGTCAGTCACGGGAAGCGCGGTAAGGGAACAAGCACATGTCCCATCGTTCTTTTTTGCAGCCTTGCCCACCAAGCGGGCCAGAACACACCAGGGTGCAGCGAGGTGGTCGGAACATCCCGTCAAGACTCCCTCGAGACGTCCAAAGTCAGCGCCCTGCTCAGCAAGGCTTTGTACGACACCTGACCCTCGAGCAGGCGTGCTCCTTCTCGGAGAAGAGTTGGGCGACGAAGGACGGCGCCCCAACCACTCTAATGCAGCTGCCACCACGACGTACAAGCGTGCAATGGATAAACCGATCCAGGACGGCGTGCAGGAGCAGGATTCAGGGGCACGTGTAATCATCATCAAGGTACCAAGACTAGACGGCTCGAGGCCACGCCAGTACGGAGGCCTCGAGTAGGTCCGCGCGCCACACCCCTATCGACCCCTACTCTGTCACCTATGCATGTAACCTAGGCCTCCCCTTGGGACTATAAAAGGGGAAGCTCAGGAGCGGATAGATAACAGGAGACATACGTAGAAGAGCAACCATACCCATTCTTCATCCATACTAGCTTGTATTCACCCCTGTACAAGCACTTAGGTGCAAGATAATACAAACCCCCCCCCCCCCGCTGGACGTAGGGCCTTCTCTTGCCCGAACCAGGATAAATCTTTGTGTCTTTTCTTGCATCACCATCTAGAAAGGGGAGCACGCATACAAGTTTTACTCATTGGTGTGACCCCCCGGCAGAAAACACCGACACCTATGAACAATCACCAACTCGTGCCAATCCTCCTTCGCTGCTCCAAGCCGTCTAGGTGGCGGCAACCACCAAGAATAACAAGAAAACCGCAGCCAAATCGATCCCTAAGTGCCACTAGATGCAATCACTCAAGCAAATGCACTTGGAATCACTCCCAATTTCACAAAGATGAATAATCTATGAAGGAGATGAGTGGGAGGTGTTTGCTTAGGCTTATAAGGATGTCAAGTATGCTAGAATGCCAAGAGAGTCAGCCCCAAGCCGACCAACACGTATTTATAAGCTCCTCAAACAAATAGAGCCGTTGGTTCTTTCACCGGGCAAAACACGGGGTCACCGGACGCTCTTCATGTTACACTGGACGCGTCCGGTACCTAGAACTTTTCGACCGTTTGAAATCTAACCGTTGCCGCCAACGTGAGTCTCTCTGTGGCCGCAGCACCGGAATCTCAGTGAGTCCACACCGGACTCGTCTGGTCCTCAACGGACTAAAACTCAGGGAGGTCTGCAAACGCACAGGGTCACCAGACGCTGAGCATCGGACTGTCCGGTGCTCACCGGTCTCATACGCAGGGAGGTTCACAAACAGACCGCACAACGGACTCATACCACCGGACGCACAAACAGGGACAAGCCTACGTCCGGTGCCTGGTGTCCAGTGCCTAACCCTTGCTGAGGCAGGCACTGACTGCACACCGGATGCACAGACACAGCGTCTGGTGCCTCTGGGCCAGCGTCCAGTGAGTGTCTCTTAGCGAGAAACACTCCCGCGACTTCTCCAAACTTCCCACCGGCGCAATATAAACTAAGCACTTCACTTTCTCAAAAGCGTTGAATCCCGCCTCGCAAACTCTGCGGGAAGGAGAGAGGAACCCAACCCCTCTATACCCTTCAACCTCCACCTCCTTCTCAAAAAGTGCCAACACCACGAAGTGTAAACCTATATGTGCACGTGTGTTAGCATTTTCACAATCATTTTCTTCGAAGAAGTTAAATTAGCTCACTAGGTTCTAAATGCATGCACATGAACAATGACACCTAGTGGCACTTGATAACCGCTTAGCCAAAGAATTCCCCTCTTTATAGTACGACTATCTATCCTAAATGTGATCACACCCTATATGGTGTCTTGACCACCAAAACCAAAACCCTAAGCAATATCTTTGCCTTGATCTCCATAGGGTTTTGTTTTTCTCTTTCTTCTTTTTCAAGTTGAGCACTTGATCATCTTGTGGTCATCACCATGATCATCTCTTGCTCCATCACTTGGCATGTACCAACCTCATTAAGTCTACACACACTTAGTATAGGGGTTAGTACTAGGGTTTCATCAATTATCCAAAACCAAACTAGGGCTTTCATCGGTCCACATCTACAAAAGCAGAAAGGGAGATCAATCACAACAAGCACCGAGAAAAGATGGGGGAGGAGAGCACCGAAAACCAATAGGAGAGGAACATCACAATTACAACAAGCATCTAGAGTGAGAGATGGGGGAGAAGGAAGAATATGGAGAGGGGAAAGGCTTACCATCGTCAGAGCAGCTCATGGTGAAGACCGGTGGTGGAAGAGCAGCCGAGCACAGACTGGAGTCGTGCAGTCATGCGGTGGAAGTGACTAGTGCTGGAATAAATCGCAGCTGTTGTCGGGGATACTCCCGTGCCTTCCTCTATTCTACCTAAACCCTAAACACTAATAGGCAAAAAACTTAATGCCCATTAGCCCAGATAGAAGAGGCTCAAAAAGATAGCAGAAACCTAGTCATCCATCTTACCAGGTTTCTGATTAATCATGATTCATCTTACCAAATCGAATCCTAGGGGTGACCTAGACGATTGATGGAACGACATAAAAACATTGGCCAGGAGACCCCTCAAAACTGAGCAACCATCTATTTATAGAGGAGGATGAAATACTAGTTGTTTTCTCCCTCAAAAGGTTTCTGTGAGAATTGGCGATCCAATTACCAAGGAGCAATAATGGCTACCTGTCAGAACCCTAATGGTTTTTTTCGCAAATGTCATTAGTCTGGTGTTTAAGAAATTGATCTGGTACCTCTAGAGATGCATTTACACGGTTTGCTCAAATTTACTGCCAGTGTAAAGCTATTGCACTGCGATTCGCTAAAGCAACTACTAGTGTAAATAGATTTACACTATAGATCTCTAGAAGACGCCTGTGAAGTTCATATTTTTTCAGTAGCCTTTCATACTAGTAGAAGCTGAAGACGCCGGTGAGTACAAAGCTTTGCTATACTAGGCCTTGTTTACGTCACTCTGAAACCAAAAAATTTTCAAGATTCTCCGTCAGATCAAAACTTTTGGCACATGCATGAAGCATTAAATATAGATGAAAATAAAAACTAATTGCACAGTTTAACTGTAAATCGCGAGATGAATCTTTTGATCCTAGTTAGTCCATAATTGGAAAATATTTGCCACAAACAAACTAGAGTACTACAGTAGCGAAATCCAAAATCTTTTCGCATCTAAACAAGGCTCTAGTGTTTATGACCAATTATTTATATGCATGAGATTTATTTATATATATGGACTCGATATAATAAATGTGAAAGCTACAAAGTTCAAAACGGCATAATAATGCTTGTTCTTTTAACGTTCCAACTACAAGATACAGTATGCTGCGAGCCCTGTGGATGATAGAAATACTCCTACAAGCCAATAGCATCAAACTCCCTCGTGTACATAAAAGCCAATTAACCCTAGGAAATATAAAAAGGTGGCATACTTATGCGGTTTGCCTACGATTAACTCAGAATAAACCTGATTTAATGCATAGGTAATAACTAGCAAATATGCACGTACGTTGCAACAGGATAAAAATATTTAAATATATTCATAAAAACAACATACAAGAATATTACATATCTATTTATATATACCCGTGTGTTATAACGGGAGAAAAAAAATAATCAAATATATTTATAAAAACAACATACAAGAATATATTACATATCTATTTATATTTTACCATTTTTATAAAATGTTAATATAATTTCTGATATCCATGACATCCATAATAACTTCGCATTAGCAATAATACATGACAAAAATCTTCATTAAGTCTATACCGGACTAAGTCTATACCGAATTAAAATACTACCATGACAAAAAAAAATCTTCCGCTATAAGCTATAAAATGGTATGGTTGTGGTCGATGAAACCCCGTTCGTCGAGATTTGTATAAGTTCAAGGGCCGAGAGGTGCATGTATATTTCTCCATGTTGGGATAGGAAATATGGATCAGAACCAACCCATTGCGTGGAGTAGCTTGGCAAGGGCAATATGAGTTGTGTCTGAACTTATTCAATCCAGACCGGCTTGTGTTATGCTCTATTTTACTTTTTCACAATATAAAAAGCAACATCACAAAAATACGCCCTTTCGTTACAATGAGATCCAATAGGAAGCAAGTTGTAGCACAGATCAGGTCAATAATTTTTTTTGCTTTTTTATTAATATATATACATATAGAAAAAAAGTTCACTGTCGATGGACTCTAACTGGACTTGGAAAAAAACAGAAATAGAAGAACATCAAAACAGAAAAAGAATTCAGAACACAACAAATTTCATGGCCGATGGACTCTAACTGAAATTTGAAAAAACATAAATAAACAGAGCTGAAAAAAAGACTTAACTTGGAAAAAACAGAAATTAAAAAATAGATCAAAAGAGGAAAAAGACTAATCGGAACTAAAAAAAAGAAATGGACAAAATATATGGAAATAAAAAAGGCCTCATGTCCTCTCTTATCTTTTCCTAAGGCAAAAAGAAAAGTCTGAATGTTTCTGGAATGAAATAAAAAAGAAAATAAAGCTAGAAGAGAAGAGAAATATAGATATTTTTTCACTCAGATAAAGGACTCTATTTACCTTGAGGAATCGGGTCTATATGCAATGGGCCTAATTAAGGCCATGCCTAGCCGCGTATTGGGCTTATCTGCATCAGGAGGCCATTGGGTTCAGGGTTCTTGATTAATTGGGTTAGACTGGACCTGTAACTGAGACCTGAGCGTCCCATCAAGGATTATTAACTCGGGTCACTGGCCGGGAAAGGCAAATCTGTGGACGCACGTGCTACGTTAAGTGGCGGACAGAATACAAGGCAGATTAAAATTTTCACGATTAGATATTAGGGAGAGATACAGCCACATCATCAGCAGGAATGCAGGATCAAGTTTTGAATCTGAAGGTGTCTATGGCATTCCCAGTTGATGCGTGGGGGGGGACACAGATAAATTAGACGACAATCTTAGCAGAGGCATTATACTGAAGAAAGGAAAAATGTATGTTTCTTAGTTCTTAGTTCTTAGTTCTTATCCAGTTGATGCACCATGAAAGGCCGAACATTTTGGGCTTGTATACCTGGAGCCACATGATGCAGGGAAGCTGGAAGAAACATGCAAGATTTGGTTAGCTCTGAAGTTGTATTGCAGAATTTAGAATGCACCACTGTTGTAGCAGGAGAAAAATGGATCAATTATGGATCTTTGGGAGCTTACAAAAAAAGTTGTTGGTATGAAGGTGATGACTACAACTACAAACATTCCCAACGTGGATGAAGAAGGAGGGCTGCTACATATATACTAGACCATTTGTAGAGGCGGCAAGGTGGCTCCAACTCTAGCTGTCCCTACAAATTCATCTTGCAGAGACGGCTGGTAAAGCCAGCAGCGTCTCAATTTGAATTTGAAGAGGCGGTTCGAGTTGGAGCCATCTCTGAATATGCATCTTCAGAGCCACCTCAATCTGGAGCTGCCTCCACCCGAAAATGCTCCAGCTGCTGAAAATTGTTTTCCCATTGCTAAAAATTGTTTTTGGAATGGTGAAAATAACAAGTTATCTTGTGTTTTGTTACCTGAGCCACACAAAACTGGAACGAAGAGCATGAGTTCATCTCAAACCTCATTAATCCTAGAGATTGTTTTAGTACTTGATCATCATCGTTTTAACATGGATGATCACACACCTTGGATGCTTAAGGCCTGTCGAGTCTTACAATCCTACGACATAAAGTTATTCACATCTAATGGACCTTTCATTTTTCATTTACAATAATATTATGGAACAGTTATAAGCATTTAATGTGGGCATATTTGTTTAACTTTGGACTGACGCCTCTTTTTGAAGAGGACTGAAGCTAGAATTTTTCGTTTATCTAAAAAATATCAATATTCGAATATAGAACTTGTGTAGTTCATCAACATGACCCGAATAGAACACCTTGTGTAGTTCAATGGTAGTGTTCTCAACAAAGATCGAAACTTGTGCTTGTATACCAAGATAACAGATGTGAAAGCTGCAAAGTCCAACACACCATAATAATTAATGCTTGCTCTTTTAACGTTCCAAGTACAAGATACAGTATGCTGTGGATGATAGAAATACTCCTACAAGCCACTAGCATCAATCTCCCTCGTGTACATAAAAGCCAATCAACCCTAGGAAACATAAAAAAAAGTAGCATATTTATGTGGTTATGCCTATGATTAACTCAAAACGAACCCTGATTTAATCCAAAGGGAACAAAACAGCCACATCATCAGCAGGATCATGTTTTGAATTTGAAGCCATCTATCGTATTCCCAGTTGATGCGTCCAGTTGACCCTATTAAATTTATTTGAGACAACGGGACAAGTCTCTGACCTTTAGAATCTTGTGATGCTTACAACTCCAGTTAAACAATTTTACTGGTAGAATTTGTATGTCTTGGCTGACAAAATAATCTGCCGCATCCCTCCTATCGGACCCAGAACCAGCAGCAGCACTCCAATAACAATGCAGATCTGAAGAACACGGAGAACACAGATAAATTAGAGGACAATCTCAGCAGAGGTATTATACTGAAGAAAGGAAAGTTGTATGTTTCTTAGTTCTTACCCAGTTGATGAACCATGAAAGGCCGAAGCGTTTGGGCTTGTAGACCTTGAGCCACATGATGCAGGGAAGCTGGAAGAAACAAGCAAGATTTGGTGAGATCTGAAGTTACATTTCTGGACTTGGTTTTATATATGAATGGTTATTGGGACTTGATCACATTGATTATTAAGACATTGCAAAATTCAGAACGCGCCAATCTTTGGGAGCTTACAAAATAAGTTGTTGGTGCGAAGGCTAATCCGCCAAAGAAACTGAGCAATCCACCAAAGAAGGGGAAAGTGATGCCTACAAACATTGTGAACGCTGCACAGGTTGCACACACTTGTCAGTCTTGTTTGTTAGAACGTCAGATGCTCATTTGGTGAGCACATGATTTCTCAAAAAAAAAGGTGAGCACACCTTCCGTGTTCAAGTCAGATAGAGGCATTACCAACGTAAACACTCCGGGCAATAAGACGGAGAGTGAAGCTTGGAGCGAACCGCAGTTTCTTCACCAGCACCGTCTCTATCATGTCGAACACTGGCATGGCATAAACCTGCGCCCGACAATTGATCGAGTTCAGTTCAGTTGAGAGACGATGATATATACATATATGCAGTACTGAGTTTGATCATGTACCAGCGCGACATGGATGAAAAAGTGAAATGTATGTACCTGGTAACTGCCAATGACATGGATGACGACAAACATGTTGGCGAGGGCAATGAGCCACTTAGGCTTGGAGAGCGTCATGAGGATGTTCTCATCGACACCACTGCCAAAGGCCCAGTACCCAACGAATGCGACGGGGAAGTAGCAGATCGCGACAATGACGTAGGCGACGAAGGCACCCTTCCACATGGGCTTCTTAGATGGCTTCTCCGGCGTGGACGGGATGGTAGCCTGGATCTCCAGCACCACGTTGTGCCCCGAATACGCGAACGCGACGTCCCCTAGGCCCCCGAGGAAGTCGAACACCTTCCCTGGAGTCGTCGTCGCGCGCAGACTATAGTCCACGTCTGTGCCCTTCCCCTTGTCCAGTGATGCGCCCCACGCAATGGTGGAGTAACTAGCACAACAAGTGTAGCACATGATGTCAATATAGTTTTTCAGAGATTTGCCAGACACACAACAGTTGGTTTTCAGAGATTTGCCGGACACGCAACAGTTGGTTTCAGTACAAATGTTGTGTTACCTAAGCGACATGATGGCGGCGGCGAGGGAGACGGCGGAGATGGAGTTGAAGTTGGGGAGCTGTGAGAGGACGAAGTGGACGGAGGCGAAGATCATGATGAAGTAGGAGAGCTTGAAGTCGCTGCACTTGCCGTCGCAGATGACGTCGTGGAACTTCTTGAGGGACTGGCCGCCGGTGACCATGTAGATGATATTGAGGCTCACCTCCACGGCGAGCTGCTGCGGCACGACGATCCAGAGGCCCAGCCGCTCGCCGAACACGTGCTGCCCGAGCTCGTGGTAGCGGTCGAACCGCTTCCCTGGCACCATCTCGTGCATCTCCACCATCTGCCATAGCGTGTACAGCGTGATGATCCATGACAGGATCATCACCACGATGCCAGGGCCCCTGCACGCATGGCGATCAAATAATTTAAACCATGTCTATCGTTATCGATCTCCTAGTGTATTAAACTCATCATCAGGTGACTGACAATGTTTAAGAGTTTTGTATGTATTCTTTTTTTTAAGGCCCTGTTTAGTTTCCCACCTAAAATTTTTTCATTCATCCCATCAAATATTTGGACACATGCATTGAATATTAAATGTACATAAAAAAATCAACTAATTACACAGTTTGGTTGAAAATCACGAGACGAATCTTTTAAGCCTAGCTACTCTATGATTAGCCTTAAGTGCTACAGTAAGCCCACCCAAAATTTTTTCATCCATCCCATCGAATCTTTGGACACATGCATAGAATATTAAATGTACATAAAAAATCAACTAATTACACAGTTTGGTTGAAAATCACGAGACGAATCTTTTAAACCTAGTTACTCTATGACTAGCCTTAAGTGCTACAGTAACCCACATGAGCTAATGACAGATTAATTATACTTAATAGATTTGCCTTGCAGTTTCCTGACGAGCTATGTAATTTTTTTTATTAGTTTCTAAAAACCGCTCCCGACATTCTTTCGACATATCCGATGTGACATCCAAAAAATTTTCATCTCCAATCTAAACAGGACCTTAGGGGAGTTTTGTATGTGTATCATGTTACTCTTCTGTCACATCTAGACAAGAACGGCCCAACAGTGACAGATTAACACATGAGACTACTATACTAATAATATAATAAAATAAAAAAACAAAAATATGGGAGAGGCAAGTCAAAGATACCTCTTGCAGTCAACATAAGGGCCGGAAAGGGACAAATGAGCAAGGTTGAGATTTTTTTTTTGGCACAAATCAGGGAAAAAATCTGGACTTTTCTTATTTCATCAATCTATTTGTGTATTGATTGAAGGCTAATCGATCAACGTACGACTACCGAACAAACAAACTAAAGCCACTCGATTAACATCCATTCCCAACAGATAATTAAACAACAGATTAAACAACTCGTTTGGTGAGTAGACCGGGGATCGAAACTAAAATATATACTATACGGAAAACGGGTTTGGATTTGTGAGATGAAAATACGTACCAGCCGAGCTCGGACATGGCGTAGGGAAGGCCAAGCACGCCGGCGCCGACCATGGCGGTGACATTGTGGAAGGCGGAGTACCACCACTTGGCCTTCCTGGAGGAGTTGATTGGGAGCCACTCATCGATCGACTTCTCCTGTTGCGTCCTGCCGCCGTCGTCCTTCTCCTGCATGTGAGTTCTCCGTCAGTAACCCGGACGCCCAGTGGATGAACAGGCCCCTATATCATCTATAAGATTTCCATTTCCACGGTGTGTGTGTGTGAGAGAGAGAGAGAGGCAGTGCGTTGGTACCTTTTGAGGAGAGAAGCTCTGGGGCGGTGTTTGCGTCCCCATGGATGGAATGGATGATATGATGGCCGAACTTGACCTCGAGCTCTGCTATGGCGAGAAGAGAGAAATGGAGAGGAGGTGCGGGGCTCCTCGCCTGTTTATAGGAGTAGCAGATCGCGAAATGACGAAGTGGCGGCTCTGCAGTCAGTCAGCTCTGCTCATGCGGTTGCCGGGTGTCCGGATCCACCGGATGGCCCAGCGGCACGAGTAAGTAGGGGGAGTTAGTTGCTGGTGGCCGCGCACACGGAGATCCTGGCTGACCATGTGTTGCGCACACCGCTAGATCCCTTATTCCTCCGATCCTTCCCAGTCCCGGGCTTGGTTTGTTGCCCTCAAAACTTGGAGGTTTAGTTGGCTTATACCAGGCCAGTCGAGTTTCATTCTAGTTTCATTGTGTTTGTCGACTACTCTCTGTCAGTTCCCAAATAATTCAATTCCTATAATTTATGCCATTTAAACTTTTTTTAAGTTTTTTTTTTGGGGAAACTTTTTTAAAGTTTAACGAACTTTATTATATAAAAAAGTAATAACATGTATGACATAAAATAAGCAATTTATAAAATATATTCTATAAAAAAAATCAAATGATAATAATTTCATACCATAAATCTTAGCGGTCTTTTTAAAAGAGAGGAGAAAAGAGATATGGATTATAAGTTTACACTCAACACATGCACAAGAACAAGAACGTTTGTGAGAGAAACAAGTTAAGTCATAGGTGAACTAACCACTGTATGAGTTGGTTGACAGATTCGCTATCACAGTATCCTCAAGAGTTTTTAGTAAAGCCACCAAATCTAGGATTTTTTCGCAAAAATAGAAAAAACTCATCTGCAAGAGTTTCCAATCTCATTTCTCAATTATTTAGCACTTGAAAAAAATAACCAAATGTGGCATGTATATGCTCACGTATCGTTAAGGGCGTGGGAACAAATAAAGAGTAGAAAAGAGTTTTTATTGCAAATGTATAAGAGAGAATTAATAATAATAATAATAATAATAATAATAATAATAATAATAATAATAATAATAATAATAATAATAATAATAATAATAATAATAAATGGTTAGGATAATTAGAAATAGTATAGGATTTCTGATGTAAAAATTTTTTCTATATTTTAGAAGTAAAATATTGGAAGCTGTTGTAGATGGTCTTAATTTTATCCCCAATACTTTTTGGTAAGTTTGAAAAATTTATGGTTCTGAAAAGAAATTCTTACATCTCTAAGAGTTCCGTAAAAAGCTTTCAATCTAAAACTTTTTGGCAAGAATAGAAAAAACACGTCTCCAACCGTTCCTAATCTCACCTCCTAACTTTTTCATGCTTGGAAAAATAGACCGATCACGCATATATATCCGCAGATCTACTACATACGTATCCATTTGCCAACCTAAACGTAAAGGTCGTGGGAAAAATAAAGTGTAGGAAATGGTCCCTTACGGAAATATACAAGAGAGAAACAATATATAAAAATAGTTAGAATAATTTAGAAGTAGTATAAAATTGCTGATATAAAATTATATTCTATATTTTAGGAGTGACTTGTTAAAAATTATTGGAAATGAGTTATTAAAAACTATTGGAGATGGTCTTATTTTTTTTTGAAAATAAACTTCATAGTTTTGAGATAAGATTTTTGATCAAATATTGAAATTATAAATTACTTTTAAATTATTGGGTTTATAAATATGAAAATCATATAAATAGATTTATTTAAAAAATACTTTCATAAAATATACATATATTGTTTTTTAATAAATATTTTTATAAAAATAAAAAATCAAAATTGTGTTTTGAAGACCATATCTCTATTCGAAACGACTTCATTTTAGTACTAGAATAGCAACAGCAGTAACGTGCTTTGTGTCTCTTGTGCCTAAAATTTGGGAAGCAGGGCAAGACACCTGTACGGTTCAGTGCGCCGTCGTCGTTTTAATTTGTTTCATACATCAGCGCGCTAGCTGAGGCCTGTTCAGTTTGCAAAAAATTTTCGCTTCGGGTACTGTAGCACTTTCGTTTGTTTGTGACAAATATTCTCCAATCATAGACTAAGTAGGGTCAAAAGATTCTTCTTGCGATTTACAGATAAACTATGTAATTAGTTTTTATTTTTATCTATATTTAATGTTTCATACATGTTTTCTAAGATTCGATGTGACGGAGAATCTTGAAAATTTTTAGTAGTTTTTGCAAACTAAACAAGGCCTGAGGCTATTACGCTCCACACGATGCTAAGTCAAGTCAAACGTGATGTGTCGTCCTCAGGAATCGCGTACGCGTGTTCTGTAGAAAATGTGCCTCAATAGTCCTCGGTCCTCGAATCGATCGTTTAATTTTCGACTCCAATCATGCACGTCCACCTTGCTAGTTGCGGTCTGGGTGCTCAAAGCGGCGAGAGGGCCGTGACCCAACGACTAATCTCCAGTTTTTATTTGTATACGTATCTAAGCAAGAAAC